>NW_017306924.1:690293-776908 GCF_000935625.1 Nanorana parkeri | reverse complement strand
GGAGCCACTCGGCCAACTTCGGGAGCTATACGGGCTATATCAAATAGCGCGTACAGCAGCCCTTCGATTCGACTGAACCAAAGGGGTCCTGGGGCCGAAGCTAGCCGAAGGATCAGCCGGAGCTACGGCTGATCCTTCGGCTAGCTTTGTGAATAACCCCCATAATGTATCTAGTGCACCATTACCAAGCTACATGTTTTAACCTCAATAACTGCATGCTTCTTCATTTTCAAAAAATTGCAGCAAAAAACAGATCACCTTGGGGTGTCTTCTTCCCAAAAAGGGATCATTTTGGAAGTTTCCATACCGTCTTGGCATTTTTATTTGCTATGTTTTATAACAGAAGGTAAGACAAAGCTGTTTTTTTAAAATGTTTTGGTTTTCCATTATCTAGTAAAAACATAAAAAAGTGGTTATTAATTAAAAACAAAAAAGACAGCTCTATTTGTCTAAAAATCAAATTATATAAAATTAATTTGGTTATAGTGATGCATGACCTCAGTCAAACCTTCACAGCACTAAAAACTGAAAAATGGCCTGGACAGGAAACGGGTTTCACATATCAGTACTTGGTTAAAAAAACTTGCTATATTTCCATTCTTAAGAGGAACTTTATATCTTTGAAATGACAACAAATACACATTTAGAAATGACTATCTGCAAACAGATACTTATAGATAATTGCATACCTTTTTGTTCTTTTCCTCCACATTCTTCTCACAATGGCATTTTTACTAAGGTTTAAGCCGATGTACGGCTGATTTCAGCCGATGTACGGCTGAAATCAGCCGTACCAGCCTGAAGTGAATAGCCGAACAGTGTTCGGCTCACTTCACTTCTGATCGGTCATTCACTCGGCTGCCCTCAGCAGCTTTGTGAATAGACCCCTATATCTCCCTTTACTTCCTGGAACACTTGACCAAGACATGTGCCCATGCACATCATCTCAGGGGAGGAAAATCCTTTTCCCTGACATCTCATTACAGATGAGATTTTCTAGCAATGCACTGCTGATGTAACCTTCCCAGGATGCATCTCCTGGGCACATTACATCACTAATGCCCAAGAGGACCAGGAAGTGGAAAAACAATAATTGTTTAACTAATGAATGTAAGATGATTTTATATCCGCATGTAGAGGTGCATGTTGAGGTGATTTTTAGTGAAAGGAGGTAAAGGTCTGCTTTAATAACACTGTAGAATGTTGGTACCTTAAGGGAGAGTCTTTTGCCTTCCTCTGTATCAACTGTGGGGTCTATTCACTAAGCTGCCGAGGGCAGCCAGGTGAACAACCGACCCCAAGTGAAGTGAGCCGAACACTGTTCGGCTATTCACTTCAGGCTTGTACGGCTGATTTCAGCCGTATATCGGCTGAAATCAGCTGTACATCGGCTTGCTTCGCATGGCTGTGGGTCGGCTGAACATGCCCAGCATGTTTGGCCGACCCGAAGTGCAGAAGGAGTTTGACTCTGCCGATCCAACATCTGGATCGGCTGAGCCGAACCTCCAGCAGGCTACTCGCTGCTGTTCAGCCTGTTCTCATAGATGCCAAACTGCAGTGAGTGAATAGCCGAATGCTTCGGCAATCCTGCTCGATACCTCTGTGGTATCGAGCAGAATAGAAAAATAGTTAAAAAAGTAGAAAAAAATCGAAAACGATTGGGCGGAGCTAGCAGTGACAGCTAGCTCCGCCCAACTGTTTTTTTTTGGCCGCGCGGTTCTGCTGCTGTCAAAAAAAGAAAATAATTTAAAAAAAACTCTCCCTGAAAGTTTTACTCTGCTTGATCGGGCAGAGTAAACATTTCCCTGCTCTGTTGTAATGTTTTTCTTCTTCTGATATCAGAGCCATTTGCTGCCATCAGAAAAAAAAATAAGCATAGGAATGCATTGCTACATTCCTATTGGCTATTTCAATTTGCAATAGCCAATAGCAAACTAGCTATTGCACCCGCCCTCTGCTGCTGTCAATCACTAGAGGGGACCTGATGGAGAACTGCAGGTCCCCTCTGCTGATTGAGAGCAGCAGGGCAGGGAAAGTAACTCTCTCCCGGGCGGCCGGGAGAGTTATCTGGTAACCAGGGACGCTGATCTGCCTGTGCAAGTGGCTGGAACCAGCCGTGAGATGAGTCCGTAGCAGGCAGGCTGTCGGCTGGTCAATGGCCGGCCTTTCGGTCAGCTTCCCCTTTCACCTCTGCTCAGTCGAGCCGATGCATATGCCTTCGGCTCGACTGAGCCGCTCGGCCAACTATACTATAGTGAATAGCCCATACAGCAGCCCTTCGGTTCTACTGAACCGAAGGGATCCTGGGGCCGAAGCTAGCCAAAGGATCAACCGAAGCTACGTCTAGATCCTTCGGCAGCTTAGTGAATAGACCCCTGTGGGTTAAGGGTTTTGTGGATACATAATTTACAATTTATTGATTTATTTTTCTATTGGTTGAACTTGATTGACAGGTGCCATTTTTCAACCTAACTATGTAACTATGCAGAAACTATTCCGGTTAGCTAATGATCTCAGTACTGTTAACTTACATATGTGTTTCTGGTACAAAGCATGGTACGTTTTACAAATAAATAGGGATAGTGATTTTAGCTTTCACAAGAAATTGTTTGGAACTGCAAATTAGCACTCATTTATGCAACTGCTGCTTACAGTCTCCCCCCATAAAGCAGCTTGTGTCAGCACCCCTTATACACAGAGCAGGACCTGGCTGTAAAACTGAGAGCCAAGACCTGCAGATTACAAATTGGGATCAGTTGTCCCATTGCAATCTGCTGGAGTTGTGCGTATGAGGCATTAGATGCACTCCCACTACCTCACGGTCAGCTCATTGTCCCCATTGCTTATTGTCTTCAGCTTACAAGAAAGTACTGAAAATGTTTTACTGAAACATCTCAAACTGAAAGGTGGAGAGACGACTGGCTCTTCAATTACTCGTACAGTATAACTAAAAAGAAGTAATTTGAAATACAGCTGTTAAAAATAAAACACATGGTTGAAATACATTTCTATACTACTTATCACAGCTTTGAACTGCAATAACAACCTTTCAATTGCCATGTTTAACTTGCTCTTGGCTAAATTGTCTGTGGCCAAATGTATGATTGCTCTTTAAACCTATTTGTGTTACCTGACCATCTCTTTTATTGCCAACAAGCACATTGTGTTAACACCAACAATTTTTTTTTCGGTTTAAAAAGAGTAACACATTTTAGTCTGTCATAGCAGAAAGAGCATTACTTCATAAATACTCCATCTGTCCTTTAGCCTGAAGGAAGTTATACCTCCAAGAGTTCTGACACAATGCACAGATACTACTGTACTGCCAATCATAGCAGCATAATCTGACAGGCTAAGCAACAAAGGCTACAATTGAAACATCGACAGAGCATTGGCTTTGCTTTATGCCAACAAGCAGTCGTATGGAGGACCTAGATATGTCTCTCTTTAGCATTCAAAAAAATAAATAATCTTATGAGTAAATGCGTACAAGTTGCCTTTTTAACTGCCCTTGATACATTTTATATTTAAACCAAATATAGTAAACCAAATTAGAAAAAAACATTAACTTATACAATTAGATTATTTTTTAAGATTTCCAGTTTGAGACAGTATCAAATAGCCTGCTGGGATTAACAGATAAGACATGCCTTTCTGCAGTTTAGGATTTCTCTAAAGGAATTTAAATTGTCTTTTTAAGGATGGAAATAATTTTTCTTTAAGTATGTGCAAAAGCGAAGCTCAAAACAATCTATATTCAGGGGCTGATTCCTTCCCCTAATGATTGGAGTAAGACAAGTTAATACAAGCAAGAAAACTGCAAAAGGTCACTGATGATCTATACTCCAGCTAGTCTGTTGTACTGCAGTCTCAAGGATAATTGAATGACATGTAACCGCTGTCCAAGGTGCTGTTTGCATGATGTACAGCACTTCCCCATTCTGCTGCACAATACAGTCTGACAGCTTCGCAGTTTTTATGATATAACATATGCAAACTCAGAAAATATTTCGCTAGTTTCAACAGTTCAGCTTTCATTCTCATATTATCAAACTTTTGAAACACAAATTATTTTATGCTATTAATGAACACTTTCTGCAAAATACTGCTGCTCCTTGAAACGGAACTCCAACTTTACATTCAGTCTTGCACAGTTGTGCAGGCTCCTCTCCTGTACTGAAATTGGTTACTTTGTTTTCACTGCACTCTCTGACCCTCACATAGTGTGCAATAGAAACTGCAGCAATTTAGATAGAGCCTGCCTCATATCCTGGCTAGAGAACATCCAGCATCTTCTAGCCCCTTCCTTCCCAGCCTGACTGTCCCTGGCAGCCTCATGTGTTCAGTTCTTTCAAACATGTAGGCTCAGCATCCTCCAGACTGACATTTGCCCATCAAGGCATTTTGATATTAGCATAATTCCTCCCAAGAGCCGGCCCACTGTCTGCATCAGAGTACTGAAGTAGGGTGAAGTTTTCAGGAAGCTATGTACAGCACCCTGCAAACCCCTCTTATCAGCCTTGATCTGCCTGCATTGCATAAAGAAGAACAGTGACCCAGTTATTGCATCACTAGAGCTAAAATAATAAATTTTATGAAAAGAAAAAGGTTTTATTTAAATATTTAGATTGCATGTTGATGAGGGAGGAAAGCAAAACATATGGTAACACTTCAGTTTTACCAAAATCTTACTCCAATTGTATATTTTTAAATAGTAAACAAATATTATACGTATATATTCCCTTTTTACTGCTATTAACTGTTTACCTACAGTATAGTCTAATATACTAGAAGTCGCAAGTGGCAATGTGTGTGTATAGGTAATTGTATTGTGAAATGAATGGACTTAATTTCCACCAACAAAATATGTGGAAAATAAGAATGCAGGCCCTTTATCACTACCAGGCAACTGTGTGAGTGCGTGTTGCAGTATGTACTGCTCTAAAGTAGGGGTTCACTGTATGCTTAAAGGTAATAAGCTTTATAGAAAAATAAACTGGTATGCAAAGTAATTTCATTGACTCTAATTGTAAAACTATAGGATGACATAAGGCTAGAAATATATATTTTGGTTGACTGATGTAGCTTGTGTTGAGAATGATCTAAGATTATGTTGCATCCTGTATTTATTCTGGTGCAAGTCAAGAAGCCTGACAAAATAGTTACAACATAGGCATGGTCACAACATCTCAATAAAGCAACAAACCTTTTGATCTTCTATTTTATATGGTTTGGAGCAAATTCTGCTGAGAAAACTCTGTAATTGGTTAAACATTTAAAAATTAATAGCTCTGTGCAATGATTTATTGATATTGCTAATTACAGCTGTATTGCAGCAAAGTAAACACAAATCATTTTTATATTTTTTTTCACAATGTCATTTGTACAGGCTCGGAAAGACGTGCTTTGGCTTTTTGTATCCAAAAATGCATCTCACTAAAATGTTACAGTTAACATAAACTTAAAGGCCAACACCACCAAAAACTGATACTTTATGTGCTTGCTGGCAGGTTAAATCTTTTGCTGATTTCTTAGATCTCTCGGAGAACACGATAGTAAGACAATTTCTAAAGAACTCCCAGTTCCACCCAACTTCTGTAGCCATTTTAAAGCCATAGGATGATGTTTCAGTTCTCCTATGTTTGCATATAGTGTAGAATAGACAAATACTAGGAGAAGAAAGCTAAAGTGACAGGTTTACTTTAACTTAACATGAAAGGAGAGTAATAGAATTGTTGTGGTTTCCTGGAGAGACACAAACTACTCCAAGGAACACTAACCACCAAAGTGTCTGACAGAATAAAGAAGTTGGGATTCAAATCTCCAGTAACCAGTGACAAGTGATATATCAGTTTGCACTGGTGGTGCCATTAAAATAATGCTAAATTGTTCAGGCCAGAACAAATTAATTTCATCAATATTTAGCTAATGAAAGCTGCTGTTTAGATGAATCGTAAAGGTACATCTGCCAAGTGAAGCAATAAGTCAGTAAATAGGAACAAACTTAGAGAAGGCAAGATCTTAGCCTGTAAATCTATACACTGTATCTGGTAGGCTTGGGTTATTGTTGTAACCTTAATATATATATACAGGGCAGCCTTCAGAAATGTCAGGGCCCCTTACACAGCCTAAGGCCGGGGCCCCCCCCCCGCCCTGTCCCTCCTTCAGAGCAGCGTCGCTGATGGGGCCCCAGCTTGTCTCGAAGCCGCTGGAGCGGCACTGCTGGGGCCCCGTGCTGCTAGAGCCAGGCCTCCACCGCCGCTGCTGCGGGGGCCCGGCCACCTCCTCGCCCTTCACCGTCAGCCGATGCTCATGTAACGGTCCCGGACGGGCCCTGGAGGCTGCCCCGGTGTAACAATCGCCCTAGACCGGGTCTTCTATCTAATATGGATCTCAACTGCGGTGTCTGGGTACGGGTATCAGAGTAGCAGCTGCCCTCACGTGCCCCGTTTTTGCAGGAGGCTGAGAGGGAGCTGCTTCACATCATTTCCCCGCTGGGGTTAAGGGAGCCGAGTAAACACAGTGATACCTGGGTAATCACAGCAGTGGTTATAACCAGTAGGAGCTGAGCAGTATAGCAATGGATACACTGTGCATGAGGTAAGCAGTATGGCAATGGTCAAGTTGCATGAGATGAGCAGTACTGCAATGGTTAAGTTAGCATGAGATGAGAAACACAGCAGAAGCTTAATCGACATGAGATGAGCAGTACAGCATTTGCAAAACTAGCAGTACAGCAGTGGCTAAATCAACATGAGATGAGCAGTTTGAAATATCCCTTAAAGAAGAACCCAAGGGTTTTTTTATTAACCCTTGAAGTGGGGCTACCACTGCACTGCGAGGGTTAGGTGCTTGTTTGTGTCTAGTTGCTAAAATAACAAATATTTACTCACCCAAAGTTCTGAGCTGGCCAGCAGTCAGGGCACTCCTCCTTCCTCCGCAGGAGATTGCAATGTTCCACACATCTATGCATAGTCTATAGACATGATCATTTACTGGACCTTAGACTGCTGCAAAAGAGGGGGAGAGACATTCCAGGGACTGGTCTAAGAAGAAGCCGGCTCGGCAGTTCGAGTGAGTATATCTTTATTTTTTGAATAACCTAGACAAAATGAGCAATTAGCCCTTGCAGTGCGGGGGTAGCCACACTGCAAGAATCAATTTAAAAAATCCTGGAGTTCTGCTATAACAGGGGTTCAAAATCTTCATGACAATTTTATACTAACTATGAAAGATTTGTGTCCATAAAAACAAACATTAGATGTGACCAAGAAGCTCACACAATTTACACATTTCCCTTGCTCCTCTATAAAGTGTTTCTGTGGTAAGTAAGCCAAATCCCCATCATTCTTATTGATAGTACTTACAGTCATAATTGGGAATAACTGTATATTTTATTTGATGATGTCCTTCACAAAATATAGAAATCTGTTGTCCAGTAACTCATATTGCCATAAAGAAACAGCTGAATATATAGCAACATATAAGTACACCTGCATACATTAGGCCCTGTTTGCCCTAACTTTTTAATCATAATGCTAAGTAATTGCACTTACATTTTAAGTGTAGTCCCTGTACAGCAATTTAGAAAGCCTTTATGTAAGTAACTCTACTACTCAGAGTACTTTGGCCGAACACTTTTGCAAGATCAACTGAGAGACATAATGGTTCAAAGCGAGTCAGCGCCCTTCAGTCTAGTCAAGGTCATGATTACTGGTTGTGACTGACAGAAGAAACACATTGAAGTCCCCGGAAAGCAGATTCTGGAGACTAACTGTAAAAAATTGAAAATACTGAACTACTACTAAATACTAATATGTTTGTAATCACAGTACATACAGTATATATGTTTATTGCATCCCAATTTACCTGAGCGTATAATAGACTTCACATTTTACTTCTATCTAGTCTAATAAAATCAGATTTCAGCTGTTTTATTTTATCAGCTATATCCATTACAAAGAGCCTTGACTTAAATGTAAAGTATAATGTATTTCTAAAGAGCGCACATTTTCCTTTATTATTACAGTGCTTACTTATTTTTTATGTGATTTTTACATGTTTAAATGTTTGTTTTTCTGTGTTAATGTTAATGCTGACGACACATATCCCAGGTGCTCTGAAGCTCCATGGCAACCTGGGAAGCATCTTAATCCTGTAGGTGGAATTTTAGCGATGATTGACATCCCCATATGTTTACTGCCTACAGCATTGCTGCCCATCTAAACCTCAAGGCAGGTTGGCAGGTGTGGCTGCCATCACAGGTTGATTGCAAGGCATCAGATTCACTTTGCAGGCTTTTATGCCTGTGACATGGTGAGCTTGGAGGACCAGGCCCCATAATAGGTCATGAGTAAACATAGCTTATTGTAAAAGGGCTGAGATCATGCACACAGAATGAACAGCAGTAACTCTAGAAGTCTGCAGATCATTTCTACTAAAAAGAGGAAATCTGTGTGACTGGAAGGATCACCAGGTAATTTCTATAGAGGAATATTTAATTAAAAAACCAAGGGCACAGAAAATCATAAAAAATATTAGGAAGGTTTTAATGTATTCTTTGAGTTTAGTCTAATTTAGCCTCCCATTTTTAAAACTGTTGAGTTAGATTAGTCACACACGGTGTACATTGTTTTAGTGGGGTGGCACACTCATACACTTCATTGTAAGAAAAAAAACCTGGATATAGCGTAGTGAAATATGAGTATGTAGGGAGCACATATGTCTATTCCATGTACGTATATAACAACTTTTTCAAACCTTAACAAATGTTCATACCATTTTTTACATCATGCGACTCTATTTTACAGACATATCTAATAATCATGAAAAGACTATACATTACTTTTAATGAAGTTCCAAACGCCAAATATTTGTGTAAGCAGACATAATGGTTCAAAGGTGGCCTTCACTCTGTGATTATTGGTCATGACTGACCTGGGAAAAGACAGTGACCCTCTATAAAAACAAGCTTAAAAAAGTAGCTGTAACAAAAGCCATTCACTGAATGATTTTTTGAGCAAAAGAAGGTGAAACAATTTGTGGCAACTCAGAGGGGGCTAGAAATAATAAAGTCAGTAAAAGCAACCTACAGAGAGGTATCATGTAGGAACCTCAGGATGTTTACTATCAATCTGTAAACATTACTATGTTATGCTTAGCGAAAGGTTTACTTTATAATCCCATGATTCACATCCACCATCTTCCTGCTGTTTGTTCATTACTCTTGTGTTGATGGTCCATACTAGTGTTTTTGGCCTGTTTTATTGCCCAGGATATATGATTTTTAGCTTTTCCTGTTCTTAAAATAAAGTTTTAATTTTTTTTATATTTTAAGTGGGATATGCAACCTTAAGTACTCTATTCTAACGCAAAGAAGCTATTTTTTATAGTAATGGTCAGACTATTATGGTTTAAATTGGAGAACTCTCCATGTTGCAGCATGGAGGAATAATGATTAGAGATTACATTTTAAAGTTAAAAACTCTATATTGAAAATGGTTTCAATAGTGGTACTTTTAATCAAATTTGTCTAAACGCAGCTCCATCAGCACCAAGTATAAGCATTCAGAGCACATACCAAATTATATATGGAGACATTGCAATAACATTTGTAGCATCTATGGTCTGTTCAGTCTGTATGGTAAACACCCAAAACTGCATACACTGATAAATAAACTGATACTTTATTAATGCTCTTCAAAAACTGAGTTGAGTTCACCAAAAGCAAGTAAACCAATTCTACAAAGCAAAGATCACATAGTCGATCTTTGTTTTGTAGAAGCAAAGGTGAAACGCAAGGTGAAAATACATGTTGTCGTTTTACTGAGGTGTTTTATGAAATGGATTTCTATATCTTCTCCTTGCATTGTTTTGTTCAAACATTACAGCATACATTGTAGACATGTGCGATTCGTTTCGTTACGAATCGAAATTCGTACGAATTTTCCTGAAAATTCGTAAATTCGGAAGCATCCGAAATACGAATTGCAGTTTCCGAATTATATCCGAAATACGAAATTCCATTAATGAATTTCGGATCTGAATTTCTTTGAAACGGGAACTAATATTACCACTGTAAATGAGTTTGAACAACATGACAAGATTTTTTTTAAATCCGAAATACGGATCCGCTGCTGCTGAGGGTTGCATTAGAATACAGGCAGGAAATACAAAATTCCGTTGACGAAATTTTGTTCCGTTACGAACATTTGTTATGATGAAGTTAAAAAGCAAAATACCTTTTTTAATATTGTAGTTGATGAGTTTTTTTTTTTTCAATCCGAAATTTGGATCCGAAATTTGGATCCGAAATCCGTTAACGTAATTCGTATTTCGTTTTGTTGACCAATCAGAGGTTTTCTCTTCTGCTGCTGAGAGTTGCATTACAATACAGGCAGGAAATACAAAATTCCGTTACGAACATTCGTTATTATGAAGTTAAAAAGCAAAATACCTTTGTTAATATATTGGAGTTGATGGTAGTTTTTTTTTTTTACTCGAAATACGAAATTTGGACCTGAAATCCATTAACAGAATTTCGTATTTCGGATAAAAAAAACAACTCCAATATTAACAAAGGTATTTTTGCTTTTTGACTTCATCATAACGAATGTTCGTAAAGTTACGAAAATGTGACGAAATATATTTCGTACGAATCCGAATTGAGTTTCGGACACGAATTACGAAATACGAAATAACGGATATTCCGAAACGGAACACATTTTTTGACGGCGCACAAGTCTAATACATTGTGGTTTTTGTCAGCAACCAAGAAGTTCAAATACATAAGTATATGTTTCTCTGCAAAATCTACCATTGGTATGACCTGTAAATAGTATAAGCTATGTGAGATATGGTGGTGATTCAAGACCAACAAAAAACACGTTTTTGAGGAGCGCGACTACCTATGATAAGAGTACTGGCCCAATGTGCTGAACTTGGAAAAATGTATAACAGTGTGCAATGTAGACAACCAAAACTGATTAGTCATATAAAAGGGGACAAATTGATGACTTACAGTTGGGATGTGAGCCTATATGCCCTGGTGTCTCTCACAGAATGTTCTCCACAGTCTGTTTAATGCGATGTCCACAGCTAGCAGGTGGGAAGAGAGTAGGTGTCTGCCCGGACCGGAGTGGGAAAACGAGGTGTCAGCCGAAGTCACAACCTCAGCTGGCCAGGCTGAGCTGCGGCGGCTGAGACGGGAAAGCAGCGAGCCGCGATCGGCTCCGTAGCCCCGGACTCTATGCGTGTGGTTACAGTACTAGATGTGGCTGTCAGCGGAGTGCACAAAGATGGACCAGTGCGTGGGACAGTGAGGGATCTGTACGGGGGGATGGATCTTGCTGCCTGCAGGATACGGCTACGCGTTTCGAGGAGATTTCCTCTTTGTCAAGCCACAGAAAGTTACCCTTGACAAAGAGGAAATCTCCTCGAAACGCGTAGCCGTATCCTGCAGGCAGCAAGATCCATCCCCCCGTACAGATCCCTCACTGTCCCACGCACTGGTCCATCTTTGTGCACTCCGCTGACAGCCCACTGACAGCCACATCTAGTACTGTAACCACACGCATAGAGTCCAGGGCTACGGAGCCGATCGCGGCTCACTGCTTTCCCGTCTCAGCCACCGCGGCTCAGCCTGGCCAGCTGAGGTTGTGACATTGGCTGACACCTCGTTTTCCCACTCCGGTCCGGGCAGACACCTACTCTCTTCCCACCTGCTAGCTGTGGACATCGCATTAAACAGACTGTGGAGAACATTCTGTGAGAGACACCAGGGCATATAGGCTCACATCCCAACTGTAAGTCATCAATTTGTCCCCTTTTATATGACTAATCAGTTTTGGTTGTCTACATTGCACACTGTTATACATTTTTCCAAGTTCAGCACATTGGGCCAGTACTCTTATCATAGGTAGTCGCGCTCCTCAAAAATGTGTTTTTTGTTGGTCTTGAATTGTGTTACACAGGGTTCCTCCCCCTGTATTGAGGAGTTGTTTGCACACCTTCCCCCAGCAGATCCATTTCCCACCTGTGTTTGTCCTACAGGAGTGCGCTCTAACCACTGTATGTTTATATGGTGGTGATTGACAGTTTTAAAATAACTAGCTTTGAACTGGAAATATCAAGTTGTGAACTAAATATATAACTAAAATGTACATTTAGTATGCTTTGACTAGGTTAGCACTAATTGCCCATTTCTAGATTGTCTTTTGCATTACTACGTGTACATGTCACTAAGCCAGAAAAAGTACACCTATAATGACTTTTAACTTTACTCTGATATAACAGTCAGTATTGAAACCAGTGAGTCAGCATAACAGCCAACCAGATAGCATTTTCAGAATCAGATCAGTAATGACAGCCCTCTTATTTATCTTAGAAAAAGGTTTATTATGAAACAGTGATGCTGCATTCACACGTTTGGGTTGTTAAACAGCAGCGTTGATGGTTTGCTATTATAGTCTCCACTTTGCACAGTAAGGTTTTTGAAGAGGTGGGAGGTCTGTTGTTACTGTGCAGTCTCCTGGAAATTGGCAACAGTTCACAAGTTTGAATGAATGCAGTTTTAACACATAAGAGCCTTAGAGATAGAATTACATAGTGGTTGGACTAAATAATAATAATAAATGTCTAAGCATCCTGCATCACACAACATGAAATAGAAAGGCTCATGAAGAGTAAACAGCCGACATACTTCAAAGTATCTGCTGTGGTCCAAGCAGGCAGTGTCATCTGTAATGGGACTGCTTGTTAGTTCTGATCTTAATCACCATCTGTGTGTAGACTGTAATGAAGTAACTGTTAAAATTTGGAAATGTAATTGTGCATTAATTCTTTTTCATATCCTGGCTCTAGAAGAGCTGATGATGTGCCAACTATCAACTCTCTGACACCTGACACACCAGATTAGTTGTGTGCTGCCCTGTCCAAGTGTTAGGACTGAAAGCCACATACTGGAGAGCAGCGAAGTACTGGGTTTTAATTTGACATCATCACTGTGCCTGGTACATATAACATATTGCCAGTATTTAGTAGAATTTTAGCTATCACAGCCAAACACCAGGAAGTTAGCATCAGATATAAATAAGTAAACTTTGTATGTTCCTTGCAATTTTTACTTCTCTTACAGCTCAAAGGTGGTCCAAAATGTTTTACTGGAAATGCTGTATTACTGAAATCACCGGGAGGGTGTGGCTGCTACCTTTAATTAAGTATTAAACAGACAGCAAAAGCAAACATTGCTGAGAAAACTTACAAATAAAAACGTATTTAAGTATTGGAGGGTCATGAAATGTATTCTTTGCTTACTTTTTATAACATAGGCTGTTCGCTTTTTTATTATCAGGTTATATAATGTTACATTGTGCTGCCATTTTAGATACAATTAATGCTTATTGGGGTTCATTTTTAGTTTGAGTTATTGACAGGCAGTAGTGTTAATATATTTAGTACCACTAGCATAGCTTAAACGGATCACAGGGAGGCAGAAACAGACATACATGGGTTCTTTACAAGGGGGGTAGTGGCCATTGAGTTAATAAAGTAATTGTTCACTTTGCAATGTGAATGTTGATAAATACGGTAAAGTTGTGTTCACTTATAATGTGCTAAAAAAGTACTTATTTTTTCTTCCTGTTACATTTGGGCATGCAAAGTGATTACAGTGCCACCTTATTTAACATATTGAACACTCACTATGCTAGTTTAACATCCTCTATTCCTTTAGTAAATCAACCCTACTGCCTGTGCTACTCTCTTTGGGTGACATAGGGTTAGGGAGGTGGAGCTTACATTTGTAATGCGTTCAGTCTTATTCAATTATAGATCACAACTTGTTAAAATGTTACCTGATCGCTAATAATTTGTATTGATACTTAGGAGTATGGTAGGAGTTTAGTCTTCACTTGTGCCTAATGCAACAATGAGATCATGTAAACATTGCGTCTCCATTAATAACAGTTTGAGCTCTCAGCTAGCTCTGAGTGAATGACATAGGACCGGAACAATTATGGAGGTACTAGCATGGGAGTGTGACAGAAACATAAATAATATGTGAAACAATATTTAAGTTTGGTGTACATTGTTTCCCTATACACTTACCTGTTCTTACCCTTAGTCACGGCCTTCTTTTCCAGGTACGTTGTATATTGTAATGCTTGCATCCTTTATATATGCTTGTGTTTTCACCCAAGCTGTAGTGGCTGGGTTTCTTCATTTATGTGTACTTTATATTGGATATTTTAATGGTTAAGTTTACAGTTGGAGCCTGAGCTGGAATGGCTAGGCTCTCTATTTTTTGGTATTTTCTTGTTAATTATTTAATTTAATACAAGTTTGAAATATTAATAAAAGGCAGTAGCCAGTTCATTGCATTTCAATTTGTTCAGAGTCTTTATTTCAATACATTTATCATATGTGTTTCTACTGTCTACAGTCCCATACACCTTTTTATGGAGGTAAATATGGAATTCAGAAACAAGTCACAAGGTTACACAAAAAGATGTCTTCTGACTTTAATTTTATTGAATCTAGTTGATTGCTTTTGATGAAAAGAAAAGACACTTTTTGGTAATGATAAACAATGCTTATTTTGCCACATATATTTAGAAAAGTAAAAAATTATACTGATAGTGAGCATAGCATTTTAAACTTATTTTGCCAGTGTGAGGGAGGTTTATGTGGGTGTGGGACTGTCTATATTGGTCTTCTTTATACCCAGTTTAACAGAGACCACATGGTCCACCATGGCAGCAAAGCTTCAACTAAGAAGCTAATTTTAGCATTGCTTTAAAGATGTTAAAGAAAAAAACTGAATTTTGAAGTATATTTTAGTTGGAATAATAGCAAAAAATGTAAATATTTGCCTTGCTACGCCTCTCAAAGTGGTGTTTTAATTGAGCCTGCCTTGCTCCTGCTATCACAAAGTACATTTTCTTTTTAGCATTCAAATCTGTGGCAGTGAATTGGAACAGTGAAATGAAAAACCACAAAAAATAAAGATAATTGGCATTACTTTCCCCAATTAAGACAGAGGTTAATGATAATAACTCCAGCATAAAAGTGTTTCTTTGTAAAATGTGCTTACACATTTCAATAAGCATATTAATCTTAGCGGATTGGATTTTTATTACATAGAGGAAAATGTGGTTAGTGCAATGCATTGTACTCTGTTCTGAATTACATTTAATTAATTTAAAAAATTACATTTATAAGAACACACTCACGTTGCTTACCAAACACTATGCTAATGAATTGTTGAATTATTCAGCTTTTTTCCACTTTATTTATGGCGCTTGATGGATTATTTAACACTTGAAAACAGTAAGCGAGTGACCTGATCTACTCAAGACATCATTCACCTTACCATTCAGTGGTGGCTTTTTTCATGTTTGCATGTAGCAGTACGCATGTATCAACAGAAGCATGAATGTCATTCCACACCAGAAAAAAACAGCTGTCTAAAAGCTGCACAGTGCATTTACAGTGAACCCTTTTGGATAAAGGAAAACACGTTTCATTCAGTAAGTTAGTACAAAGTGCTCTGATGGCATGCAAAGTGCAGGAACCCATGGCAAAAAAATAAAGCCTATCTGTCAATTTTAAATTAATTCTATTGCAATTTTATTGGCTACTAAGGGTTATTGCTTTTAATATATCTTTATTTAATATGTAATCTAATTTAATATCTAAACATATTATGTAATCATAGTGATTTTTAACCAGTTCTGGACCTTGAGCATAGCACTTAAAAAAAAAAGTTCAGTAAAGGGTGTATCTTCCATGCCATGCTCCTCTTTTCCCACCCCTGGCCCCTCTTTATTACAGGAACAACATACTTCCAGTGTCTGGAAGTGTCATTGAGAAATTCAATGTAGAAAAACCACATCAAATAAACCTATGCTGTGTGCCTCAACCCAAACTGTAATATTAATTACTGTTTATAACGTAAAAATACACATGACCCAGATATAATATCAGTCATTACATAATGACACATAATAGTCATAGTTAATAGTTATCTCATATAAAACACAACTAGAAACATAAACTGTAGATCTGGCTTATCTTCTATACCCGTATATGGAAATAAATGTTATATATCACATATTATATAGTATTGACAGTTGCCGGCTGTTCGCCCCACTTCGCGTGTCACTTAAGCTCAGTCGAGCCGAAGCATATGCCTTCGGCTTGGCTTGGCTCGGCTGAGCCGCTCGACCATCTTTGGGAGCTGTACGGGCTGTAGTGAATACTAAACCAAAGGGCTCTGGCGGCCTAAGCTAGCCGAAGGATCAGCCTGAGCTATGGCTGATCCTTTGGCTAGCTTTGTGAATAACCCTCTAAGTGTCACTGAGTAAACATAAGACCACAAGTTTTAGAAAATGAACAATAAATGAAGGTCCCTATCCTATACTCATTAAGGGGAATTTATCAAAACTGGAGCAGACAGAATCTGGAGCAGTTGCCCATATCAGCCAATCAGCTTATTTCTTCAGTTAGTTCAGTTAGATTTTGAAAATGAAAGATAGAAACTGATTGGTTGCCATGCACAGCTGCTCTAGATTCTGTCTGCTCCAGTTTTGATGAATTCCCCTATCTTACTTTACTCAGCAAGTAAGTGGGCCAATATGCAAGCAGGTCTATATCAATATTGATAAAGTAAAACCCCATAAGGCCATATAAGGCTATGTATATAACAAAGATACAGTTAATCTACCAGACCATGTTGCATGTCAGCAATATATAATGTATTTTCCTATACATTTACCTAGCTGTAAATGCTGATGGTAGGGGACCTGGGGAATATGATATAGATGTCAACTTCAAGGGGTTCAAAGAGTCACTGGCTTTTCCATGCATAACTGCATTGATACAACATTTTCTAATGAATTAAGTAATTAACCAGTCTCAGATCCAAACTATAAAAAGAAACGTGTGCTCTAGTTACTATAATGAACTTGATTAATTTGTTTTGGGACTGGTGCTTAAGATAAGAGATCTGCTCTAAACATACAGTTTTAGCATTAAAGTCCACTGATCAGACTAGCAATACAAATCTTATCATATTACATAATATTAGTAGTATGAGGTTAAACTGATAAAATCTTACCTGTTAGATCTTCTTTGCTACTGATTTAAATGTTGATAGAGGTATATTTTTCAAGTAAAGCAGCTTAGGCTTACAAAGCACTGTATTTAAAAATGGCTATACCTTCTTTGAACCTATAAGAGCTTTAGAGATCTTGGTTTTCGACAGAAATAGTCCTTCCTCCTCAATTCTATAATGATAGGTATCATAAAATAAATTAGATTTTTACAGTAAGCCTGAAAGTCAGTATAATGTGGAGCCTGACAGGGCTTTCTGACTGACTGCACTACCATGATGCTAATTTGCACATTGATGACTTGTATTACAATTGTGGCAACAGAAATAAGAAACTTGGATACATTATAATATATATTTAGTTGTACTCTATTGGTCCTTCTTAATTAAAACATATCTAAACACAAAAAGGAATGTAAAATATTGCGGCATACCAGACCTTGGATGTACTGGCTGCATTAGTTTTCTTTCAACAGGCCTTTCCCCTTTATTTTCATCTAGTTATCCTGAAAATTACACATTTCCTGCCCCTACATGTCTACAATGATTTCTCTATTATGTCTATGGAGTGAGCCATTGTTATCCCACAGACTGGACCTCAATCATTTCTGCCTTTGTTCATTTGCATCACTTGGTAAATTGCTTGGAGTAGTCATATACACAAGAAAGATACAGTTTGTGCTTTCTTTTCAGCTCATGAGAAGTGACAAAAACACTGCATTTCTAGCAAGATCAACAGATATTTTCTGTACTTGCTGAAAATGTTCTCAGATTGAAATATGAATGTGACCACCACATCAAAAGACTGGTAAGCTGCAAATGTATTATTTCTTCAATTTTTTTTTGTACTAAAGTTCAATGTGTTTTAGGATCTTTATTAAAAGCCCCATCAAATGAGAAGTTATCCCCATTGAGTGCTATTCTCCATGACTAGCAGTCCAAAGGATCTCTTTACCAATTCAGTGACAAGTTACTTGAATTGTCTAATGAGTCTTTACATTTAACACTGTATTAATTCCCCTGTGGGTGCTGATATCTGGGGCCCCCTTATTATAACCCTCAACATTGGGACAAAGTGCTGTGCAAGAGGGGATTAAAAAAACACCCTGTAAACTGAAAATAATGTCCCCCAGTGTAAATACAATGTTAATCACATCATCCAATGATATAGATCCATCGTCTATCATGATGACCCACCACTTAACATTGTTTCCCTGCCATCACAATGACTCGCTGCATGATGATGTTTCCTTCCCTGCTGCACTGCAAACGCAGTCCCCTGCACTTCTATAATGTAATGTACATTCTAGCAGCAGAGATTTGGGCTGGCAAAGTTGCAAAATTCTGTCAGTTTGTTTAACAGTTCACCAAAGCCCAAACAGGCCAAGTTCAGGTAAAACACATGTTCAACCCAAACCTGAAGCTCATCTCTCTTAGTAAATAAGCATATCTGTTGATAGGCTCCCTCAGCTTTGTTTGACTGCTAAATATCTAGGTTTAAAATAAAAATAAAACTTAATCCAATATATAATTTCTTTTAAAAGCTGTAGCTAAACCTAAAAAATTATTCTAGAGTGCACATAAAAATAATAAAAATAAACTTGCATGGAATACTAACATTAATATCCTAAGAAATGTAGCAGTTGTCTAATTTGTTAGCTCATCAATGTGTCTAGCCAACACAAAACGTAATGCGATTTTTATATGCAAAATGTGCAAAATGTAAAATATATGACAACTCATAGTGTTTGATTAACTGGAAAATAATTTGCAAAATGCAATTTGCCTACTTCATACCAGTGAAACATGGCAGACAGATATGAATTTTCCACAGTGAAACTGGCATAACTTATTGGCTGTTTAATTGGTTTCTTACAGTATGCTAACTGCTATAACTATTTTTAAAATGCTATGAATAAAACATTTTGGTAGTCTTATATGGTACATTTTCATAAACTGTTGTATATTATAGCAGCTGCTCATATCTTTGTTTCATAGAGCCAGAGTTCTCAGTATGGGGTGCATGATATTTCTAGTGGTGCATAAAGCAGCTTTAATGGGTATTCCCATGTCTAAGGGATTGTTGGAATGTACAGTAGTGATATACAATAAAGTTACACATTTTAGGAGGAATTTGAGATAAGGTGGCACACACCCAGGGATACTTGGTATAAAGTATTTGTTGTAATAAATTGGTGTATAATAATATAACATTGGGAAACACTGTCCTGGAACCTGGTATATTGGTATGTTTTGTGATATCATTTTGTGAATATCATGCATTAGTAAAACCTAGACATATAGGCTGGCAAAAAAAAAATGTTTTTTCGGGATTCGGGTTCAAAAGTTTATTTGTTTATTTGATCAGATTCGGATGAATCAAAATTTTCGTTTTAATTTCGGATGAGCTAAACGATAATAACGAATGAACGTTCCTTACAGGAAAGAGACATTAAGAGGGTTATTCACAAAGCTAGCCCTAAAGGGTCTGGTATGAATTGGGGAGGTGGCTCAACACTGCAAAAATGACAGAGGCTTTAATGTTTCCTCACTTTATTAAAAGTGAACTGCTTTGATGAAAACCTTAAGTGCCTCATACTTACCTAATCAAATGCTGTCACCACAGAGCAGGTGCCAGGGCATCAGGTCCTTCATTAGTCTAAGCTCCCTCAATCTTCTCTTCCTCTGGTGCCAAGAAAGACCAGATCTTCCAAAAAGCCCCAATACTCAAGATTAGGACAGAAGAAATTATATTGCAAAGCGTACTGTATCCTGGATGTTAAGTTGGTTATGTTATATGCATTTTGTTATGTATGCTTCACTTGACTTCAATAAACAACTATTAAAAGTTAGATTAGGACAGAAGAAGGGGAAGGGCCACGCTCCAAATCCAACAACAAGGAAGTAAGAATTTTTCAAAGCACCTTGGGATTCCAGGCAGGGGGCTACTTAAACTAAGGGATCTATTCACTAAGCTGCCGAGGGCAGCCGAGTGAATGACCGATCTGAAGTGAAGTAAGCCGAACACTTTTCGGCTATTCACTTCAGGCGGGTACGGCTGATTTCAGCTGTACATCGGCTTGCTTCGCGTGGCTTAGGGTCGGCCGAACATGCTCAGCATGTTCGGCCAACCCGAAGTGCAGAAGGAGTTCGACTCAGCCGATCCAACATCTGGATCGGCTGAGCCGAACCTCCGGCATGCCCTCTGCTGATGGACCTGATGGGGATCTGCAGAGGGCGGGTACAATGCTAGTTTACTATTGGCTATTGCAAATTGAAATAGCCAATAGTAATGTCCCAATGCTTTTCAATGGGAAAATTCTTTTTTTTTCTATTCTGACATCGCTCGTGTCAGAATAAAGAGAAAAAGACACATCAGTGCTTCTCTCCTTGGCGGCCGGGAGCAGGAGACTCCCGGGCCGCCAGGGAGAGTTGGCTGTTTGGAGATCAGTGTCCCTGGTTAGCAGGTAACCAGGGACGCTGATCTCTCTGAAAGTGGCCGGAGCCAGCCGTAAGATCACGTCTGGCTCCGCCATGCTGTCAGAAGCAGGCTGTCGGCCAGCCATTGGCCGGCCGCTCGGCCAGCTTCAGCTTTCAGCACGGCTCAGCCGAGCCCATGCATATGCGTTCGGCTCGGCTAAGCCGCTCGGCCATGATCGGGAGCTGTACGGGCTATTGTGAATAGCCCGTACAGCACCCCTTCGGTTCTACTGAACCGAAGGGGTCCTGGGGCCGAAGCAAGCCGAAGGATTGGCCGAAGCTACGGCCAGATCCTTCGGCAGCTTCGTGAATAGACCCCTAAGTAAGAACCGGATGTGAAGGCACTGGATATGCCTGATAGGTGCTGACAGTGCTGCATTAGGTAAATAAGTAAAACCTTCAGGTTAGATTGCTATTTAAGTTGAAGTAATGGTTATGTTTAGGAGATAGTTTGAGGTTAAGTTGAGAGGTAGGTTTTAGGATAATGGTAGCAGTGTTCAGGGGTGAAGCTTTGCTTTTTTTGCATGTGATAACTTGTATTATAGGTGTAAAATGTTCTTGAGTCTGAAATTCCCAGCTAGTTTATAATTACTATAGCAGTCTTTTAACTGTAAAAATAGAAGGGTGAAAAACATCACAGCACTGAACTCCCTTTGTGTACTGTCGCACACCTCTTATAACCCTTGCATCTTATTTACAGGACAGTCTAAAAAAGAGATCATACAAAGGTCTTTTTGACCTCACAGTAACTGCTGTTAGTTTTTCCCTTTGCTAATAAAGAGCACTATACAACAATAATAAATGTTATTCATACATCAAAAAGCGTAAATATCATCTTAACATATCATGAAATCTTAATGTTAAAAAGATTTTCTTTAAATTCTTGAGAGACTGCTTTTAATTCAAGCAAGCTGTTTGTGTTTGCCCATCTGCAATATATCAATGTCTCCTAAGTACACAATATTCTGGGAATCTTCTACCCATTTCAGCAGAAAGTCTCATAATGATGCTCAAGATAGATCTTAGTTCTAGATTATGAGTTTTAAGTAAGACATAAAAAGCATTTAATTGTAGCTAAAGTAAGCAAAGCTATTAACACCTTTCTGCTCATCAATTTATGGGACCGATCTTTGATCCAAGATTTTCAAGAGGATTAAATTGTGTTCTTACTTGTAAAGAAAACATCAAAAGTGTTTTTTTTTTTGTTCAGTGGTTATGCCTTTTAACTAAACCTATCCAATCTGTTCCATGGTTTAATCACAGGTATAATTCAAAACTATATAGTGTCAAAGAAAGAAATATGCAATTATATTACTTGCTTCTGTCCTACTCAAGAAAGAGACATATGTTGTGTCAGTTTGGGTACTGTAATCACAGTTACATCTATGAGCATATTATTTTACACTGTGATTTTAAACAATAAATTTCTTCACACAAAACAACAGGCTGCATGCAACATCAAAGTATTTTCTTGATGTACAATACCTCTGGGGAAAAATACATTTCCTCCCTGTGGTTTCCAACTGGTTCTATTCTGAAAGGTTCAGTAGGACAGTGAGCATGAGATGATGGCAATGGAGAATAAGCACTATTCTTGGCTTCTAAACAGAAGGCAACAGGATTACCGTGCACTTAAAGTGTATATCTGGGCAACATAAAAAAAATAGTACATCTCTGCAATACATTCATATTTCCCAGGCATGCCTGTTTAAACCTGTGCTAGTTCACAAAAATAACTGGTAATCTGCTAGAAATCCAGTGAGCTCCTGTTTAAATCTGTGCTAGTACACAATAATACCTGGTAATCTGCTAGAAATCCAGTGACCTCCTTATTTCCTGTAGTGAGCAGCACAGGCAGTGTTGTCAGTGCACTACAGTAAGTTAGGAGCTCACTGGATTTCAGGCAGGATCAAAACATATTTTCTGTACTTGCGGTGTTTTCACAGAGACAAAACAGAAAGGTGTATGTATTGCAGAGATTTACTGAGTTTTTGGGGGGGTTTTGACCAGACATACAGTACACATCAAAGGAAAGCAGTACTGAAATACTATGGGGTCTATTCACGAAGCAGCCTTAGGCTAGCTTCGGCCCCTGCACCCCTTCGGTTCAGTAGAACCGAATGGCTCCTGTACGGGCTATTCACTTTAGCCCGTACAGCTCCCGAACTTGGCCGTGCGGCTCAGTCGAGCCGAACGCATATGCCTCGGCTCGGCTGAGCCGCGCTGAAAGCCGAAGCTGGCCGAGTGGCTGACCATTGGCCGACAAACAGCCAGCTGTCTCAGCAGTGGATCAGCAAGTAAAAAGGAGAGTTCAACAATGACAGGCTTTAGGTCGGTCATTCACTCAGCTGCCTGTCATTGTTGAACTCTCCTTTTTACTTGCTGATCCACTGCTGAGACACATGGTTTAGAAGTTCTGACCACTTTTTACAGGCGTGTTCTGTTCAGGAATTTTTGAAACCTTAGGCAGCCAAACAAATGAACATTTTAGAACTGGGTTATTAATGGCAGCCTTTATTTTTCTAAGCATATGTTTCCATTAAAACCTGTACAGATTTCTCTAGATGGGTATGAACTTTATTTGTAAATCTAGCAGAATCATGTTTTAGAGGTTTTTTTTTTTTTTTGGCAAAGCAGCAGTGTTATTTCAGGTAAATAATACACAGTGACTATCTCCATCTTGGAATTCATACTAATAAATTCATAACCATAACCAATTGTGTCATTAATAGGGTGGACACAGATAGGGGATCATTCATGATTGAATACAGGCTTACAAGCACATTCAAGGACAAGCTCCCACACATATTTCTAGTAACAGCAACATGATGAGTAGATGTTAAAACAGGTTTGGCAGCGCTGATGATCACTTGAGTATAGCACATTGGAATTTCTGCTGCACCTTGAGTGAGCTAAGCAATGACTTAAAAACCAACTTCATTGCCATTAGAAGTCAGAGAAGAAAACAGAAACATTACTCTTTGGACATTGACACTGCCATCCATACACAATGCCACTGCAGCATACTGATCACTTTCATAGCAATTTAACAAGACCTTCCTAAACCACATGTATGCCCTTTTACCTTAAGTAATTTCCCCAAGCACAAATCTTTATGCACTGAGGATATACTGGGCCCTCTCTTCTGCAGGGACTGCTAGCACTATGTTCTTCAGTGGGTAGATTGACATCACTGTTTAATATAAACTTTTAAATCATCTTGTTTGCTATTTGTTAGTTATTTTCTTCAGTCGTTTATGTTAGATATTATTAAAGCCCATATCTGAGATTATAATAACCACCCCCACTTTTCCTATCTCCAACTTCCTTCTAATGATTGCTGAATTACATATATACCCTTTTTACTTATCTAGAGCTACAGTCACATGATGCTCTCGGCCCGAGCCTTCTATCCTCTTCTCATTATTCCCAGGGGGTCTTTCATTAGGTGTCCACATCATTGTCTGCGTGATGTGGGCACTCCCTATTGACTGTCTAGTGGCTGAGTCCTCTGAGGATCCAAACGTGGAGTGACGTCAATGTGTGAGGCGCTAGGGGGATCAGCCAGTGAAGAAGCATCTGCCCTGCACCAGTGAGGGACCTGGATGGTGGACTTAAGTGAGTATATCTTGTTTTACAAGGTAGAGAGAATAAAAATCCTTGCAGTATGGGTTAGAGAGCGATGGGAGTTTCCTATTTTTACCACAGTGGGGCTTTAAGATGCACAAGTAAATCACATCAGATGATTTCTTTGTTCAATTTGTACCAGGTAATCAATAACATCAAATGAGGTACTTGTTTGTTTGCAACAGTTAGTCTTATAATGGTTTATTTGTGGTTTTACATTTAATTGCTATTTATTATTCATTAATTTAGAGAGAACCATATGCTGTAGCCAAGAAAACTTAAAATATATTCATCTTATTTACTTGTTCATTGTTAGTTAGAACCATGAATTACAGCCACTTACATTTTTACCGCTGGAGCCAAAGAGTAGTTGGAGAGGAAGAGATCTGTGGAATATGATGACGAACTGTTCTGCTTGGAGTGCAGACAGATGTTATGATAATAATAAGTGAAAAGCAAGACAGTTTCCAAGGCAATCTGTATGTTTTGTGTAGCACCTTTTGTGAAAAAAAAATGAAATAACCTTTTAAACCTGCGCATGATTTGGATACATATGTAACAGAATAAAACATTTAGCCAAGAACAATGAAAAAATCATTTTGATTCGCTTTTGGATGCAGATTTTATTTTACGAAACTTTTGGATAGAATCAGAGACATGAAAATAATCTTTGTTCCAGTTATGAAAAATAACATTTAACAGCACACATATTGTTTAATGTAATAAAACAACAGATGTTTATCTAGAAATAATAAAATGGGGAAAATTAGAGCGCAAAACCAAAATGTGCAAAAAAATAACAAAACAAAAGCCCAGGGTATAACAAGCCTGATAATATAATAATTTCTTCTCTGTATGTTACATTGAATTTTAGTTTTATAGATGTGTTATAATTTGGGCCCTCATGACACATAAAAGGTCACAATTTATCTGTTGAAAATGCTAACTTGTACTTAAACTGTATTTTCCAATTTTGCAACCAAATTGGCATACCACCTATTTTATGTTTATCACATGTTCCCACTCACATCACATACGCTAAAAAAAAATAAAAAAAAATGTTTCTTGCATTTTAAATTGCTTTTACTTGGGTTAGGGTTTCTTGGCATCTTAAGGGTTAAAATTTCCACTTGGCTTCTCCTTCTTTGTAATGTTTGGAAGGCTTGTGAGGGGTTTGTATTGCATGTTCATGAAGTTAATGATAGAAACCCAATCCTCGAATTTAATTCCTAAGTCTTTCTATAAGGATAGATCACTGGAAGGTGATCAAAAAAAACTTGGATTTAGCCGTGTTGCCTGCTGCAACAAAACATCTAAAAGATAAGAAATATTTTTTTTAAAGTATTTTTTGTTATGTTGAGTGACATAACAAACATATGGAGGAGTGTTCTCAAATTTGACTGCAAAAGTGGAAGAACACTTTGAAATTATTTATTATATTATTTGTATTGTAACTATAAATATGCTGTCTGTATACGAACAAAATGTGACCTTTCACTGGTAAGAAAAGAAAAGATCTGGCCTCTAGCTCATTTTATATAATCTGATCTAAATGTGAAGTCATACACACTGATTCATGGAGTGTTAAAGCACCATAGCAATATTTTTCTTTAAGAAAAAAAGCCTTCTATCAACTTCACACAGTTTTCATGGATGTTTGAACAATTTTGTAATATGGAATGTCCACACAATGTATTGTTAGGATTGAATAAAATAAAACATTCACTTTTTGCTGGTTTGGGGACAAAATTAAGGATTTAAAGTTCAATCCCTAATTTTATTGCTTAAATGAGGCCAGAACTTTTTTTATGTTATAAACTACATTCAAATATTACAAGCCACTTCATTCAATAAAACATTGCAGTTTTTTTTTAGACTTGCTACATTTACTTTTCAACTGGTAAGTGAATAGTTATGAAGTTTCCCCACAAGATTATTACATCTCAGACCAAACTGCTAAATTTCGTAGAAATTGAATATGCTAATATTGAAAATAACTAAATGCAATACAAAAATGTGAAATTTTTATTATTTACAGCAAACAAGTTTAGTTTTCTAAAAACATGCCAATAAGTCTATTTAGTTGATAATGATGGTAGAAAAAATATCATGCTATGTTTTTAACTTTTGGAATGTTTTGTTCATTTTTCAGTATATCACTGCTTCTCTATTACTTTTGAGCTGGCAACTTAATAATGAGGTTAACTATGATTGCAAACATTACCTTTATTTTTTAAAGGAATCTTTCACAAACAAAATAGCCATGGGAATGCAGAGATTTACCAATTGTTTAAAAAAACATGTCCAGCAGGGCTGTTGATTTTTGGACTAATGGTATATCATCAAATACATTGAGTAGAGCCAAGCTGAATAGTTATCTACAGTATTCAGGTACAAAGTACTGTTAAGAGTTCTGAATTGCTGCAGTTTCTTTGCAGCTACTTAAAAATTGCTTGAAGGTGGTTAATCAAAGGTGTCAGAACTGCTCATTTTATATTACTTATTTTTTGGCTATAACAGTAGGAACTTTAAGTCCATCTGTGCCCAGACTATGGACATGAAGGAATTTGCATATTCTTAACAAATAGTAAAGAGGCTAAGTTTACCTTCTTGACAATGTTTCATTTACACCCCATATTTAGTGTGTAACATGAAACATGGTCAGATTGCAATCCCTCCACCCCGTCACGCCCAACCTATTTACCTGAATCACGGGGTTCTGCTCCCCACAGGCTTGTTTACATTTTTGAATTACATTTTTGTCATCCATTTCCAGATTCTTTGACAGGATCTGTTAATGGAGAAGCTGCAAGTTCCATCAGACACTGCGGCAGAGGGGCTGATAGTTCTCGAAGGTATTTAACTGCGGTCACGACACTATGTACTTGTAGCCCATTGACATTTCATCCCATCCATGTAACTGAATGTCCATACCTCGGTACGGACATGGATGGGAGGAAGAGTTTGCAGGAGCCAGAGTATTGGACCTGCAATCCACTGATCACAGATGCATTGCTTTATTGGCTTATATGCAAAAAAAATATGCACATCTTTTCTTTTATGAAAAAGTATATATTTATTTATTTTTTCAAGTGAAATTTTTGGTCCCTTTGTGGCTGGACGTACAGTGTACGTCTCCCGTCACGAAGGGGTTAAAACAATCCATCCTCAACCTCGCTAGCTGCTTTAAATGTGAAGTTTTTTATTCTCAAACATCACATCAAAGATTCTAAAACCAGGTTTCACTTGGTTACAGTTTAGAAACACCTGCTGTGTGTTTGCATCAGAGGGCTGGCAGGCTGGCAAGATTCTGTTCTCATACAAAAACACAATGCCTGTGTTGTGAGCTTTGAAAAATACTTTCTTCACAATGCCTAAAGAGATGGATAAGGGCTTGTTTCGAAGTGCTTGAACTGTTTGTTAAAAAATATGTAAATGCTTTAGTAAGCATAAGCCTGGCACAGGTTTACTTCAGACCAGCTATCTTGTTATGCTAAAAGAATGAAACTGTTTTTAGATATACAGTAAAATACAAGCACATAGTACCATCTCATATTTGCTGCATACTCCGAGTCCCTGTTGTTTCACCCAAATGTTAACTAAATGCTTGGCAATTCCTATCTCATCAATATTAATATTGGTCAGTTAGTCAGCTTATCATAGTACAAGGCCATTAGAATTTTGCGTGTGGCAGGAGGAAGTGGAAATGCTTTGACTGTTACAAGAGCTTGGCATTCAGGAATAATACCTGGGGCTTGGAGGCTGCTGTAAGTACTGTATATGCAGGTACTGTATGTATAGGTTTCTTTATTTTAGTATAGCAACAGGGATATTTAAAAATGTAATATAATTCCTAAAGTCTGCTTGACATTAGTTTTTAGTTTTGAGTCACTAATATATAACAAGTATGAAACCTGTGATGTCATACCAAAATCAGGCTTCCTAATCAGGTCAGTGACTCAGAAAGCACTAAATTCATAAAACATGCATGATAGACAAGCAGTTCGCATTTTCATAAAAAGGATGACCATGGAAGTTTATTTGTTTAACACATAATCTGCCGTAGCAGATTTCCTTAAAGGTAATTTGTCACATATCAAAATACCTGATTCAGAAGACTCTGGTGGAAGCAACCATTCACTAAATCCTTTCACTGCATAAAATAACTGGGTCAGCAATCTGGAAATTTAAAGCTAAATCTTTACTAGTAAGTGGTTGCAAACAATATTATATTGGATGTAAATCCACATGTGACCCACCAACAACCGCTAGTTAAGAATGGTCAATTGTCTTACCAATAACAAGACTAAATTCTCCCGTGCCTGTCTCTGTATCATTTTTTTTTTTTTACGTATCTGTATGTATACTTCCATATATTTATGTATGAGAAGAGATGGGAACTATGAAAATGCAGCAGTTACTAAGTTCAAAAGTACAATGGCTTACATATGCCCTGCAAGCATAACAAAAAAAAGGCAGAAATTATATGAAAATAAAATTCATAACATAAGTCTGTGAAGGTAAGATCTATTTGCACAATACAAAAACAGTGCAAAGACTTGTTCACAATGTTACTAAATTCTGAGAATGTGAAAGAGACAGTAATAAAGAGCTGAGAAATAGCAATAGTATAGACAAATCTATTTGTTAAGCACAACAACGGTTGTGGAAAAGCCAAACAGGACTATAGACTAATCTAATTCACAGTTATTGTCTTCTGTGTTTTGCTATGAAGCAGATCTAGAAAGCAAGTCTGATTATTACATCAGCACCCCCACCCCCAAAAAACCCAAAATGTTGCATCATCCCTGTGAAGAAAAGTTAGAAAATATACTTACCTTACATATTCCAAACTAGAGAAGGTGGCATCACAATCTTTTCAGACAATTCTGCACATTGCAGGAGTGTCTTCTTTCAAAATGTGTAATACTCAGCATTCCCATGATCCCACTGGAAGAATCGTCCTGGCACCTCAAGTGGAAACAGGGTGGAAAGTAAGTATATTTTTTAACTTTCCTTTACATGTGTTTTTTTACAGGTACAATATAGTATTTTGGCATGGTGGGGGACCTTCTAAAATAAACAAACTTTGGTTTTTAGTGCAAGGTCGTTTGTAGGCTAACAGGAAAGTTATTTATTATCAGTCAACTGTGCCAGTCACCCTCTAGCAGCAACTACCCAAATACAACCAATCGCCAGGTGCACTGTTTCAAACAGTAGGACCCCAGCTTTTCTGGCTGTACCTGCAAGTCTTACTCTGAGAGCAAACACCCAGTGTCACAGCTGTGTTTGTATGTCAACTGCTAGGGATGAGGTTCAGGTTGGCACTTCCATGGGTTTGAGGCACATTCTTCATGTTTCCAGGTTCGTAGAAGAAGGCAGAGTCCTTTTAAACCATATTGCCTTGCAAGGCTTTTGAGTTTAGGGCTGCATAAAAGGGGCAATAATGGTTGGCGTTGTTGTTTGCCAGCCCCCTTACTATAAAAAGGGTGGGTTCCCAGCTGCAATTTTTTAGAGTGGGTTAGGGAGAGCTGACAGTATGCATGTAGGGAGAGTTAGATACTATACTGTGCTATATCTTGCTAAATTACTTGTTGATTACAGTATTGTGGGCTACATATTCTTGTTTACCCCTTCCCCCTAACCAGTGTTCAAAGTTGGGTTGTGGTTTACTGTTTCAGGGTCTATATCTATGGGGGAAGGTATACGTTATTTTATTTTATTTTGCTTGGGCCTCTTTTTAATTTGTGTGGTGAAGTATTGTTCACCATTACCATTACCATTAACCTATAAAAATGTCAGGCAAAGGAGAGGCAGAGGTTCTGGAGTGGAGGCTGTGTATATAAAACCACAGCACATGGAGGGGATAGTTCAGTGGCTGATAAAGCCTTCTTCATTTTCCTCCTCCTAGGCATAGAGCAGCCAGTTGTAACTGCTGCAAAAATGCCCTGTTCTTCCCCCTTCTCCTTCTGTTTTGCTCCTCACTGCCACACATGAGCAGTGAGGAGTCAGCAGATGTGTTTATTCCCACAGTGAGTAACCTGCTGCAAAAGAATGAACTTGGTCATGCACAAATAATCCTAATTTCAGATATTAAGGATAAGGAAGATAGTGTAAGGACTATAGAGAGGGGACATCAGTCAGGGGGATTAGCAAGAGGCAGTGATATTCCAGCAGCTGGAGCTTGCTGTCAAGTGGGGTCCAGCTATCAGGAGGGGGTGGATATTAAAGTGGCAGACTTTTCACGGGTGCCATCAATTGCAGAGGAGGAAAGTTCTGAGGGAGAGTCAAAACAACAGTGAGGTTGGATTTTGCCCGGGGGCAGTAGTTTGCACCGAACTAGAGGGAGCAGCCAATCTAATATATCTGGCGGCACTCCCCCACAGGTACACTCTACTGCTATCTACAGTAAAAGTACCAGTTATTTGGGTACCACATACATAAGGAGACACATGACTCTGCACCACAAATCTTGGAGGGAACAGCACCACAATGAGGCATGTTGGAAGCAAAAGGCCTGCACTTCTCTTCCCTATTCCTCACTTTCTAATATCTCCCAATCCCATAGGATTATTCTGTTGAATCCTTCAAAACATCTACTGCCTCTAGTGACAGAGATGGAAGTCTCAGAATGTATTTCAGAGGCTTAGGACTTCCACATGAAGTGAGGAAGAGGTTCATGAGAGTATGCTGACTAGGTTCTTGAGAAGCCTTGAACCTCTGCAAAATTTTCCTACACCTAACCTGTCAACTCCCGCAGCTTTCTTCTTTCGAGAGGGGGGCAGGGCTGCTTGGCGCAGCTGTGGATACAAGAGGGAGATAGAGTTTGTGTCGTTCGAGAGAATCCCATCCATCGGAGTCCTGAGGATCAAATTAGTAATGTGGGGGTTTAGTTTTTTAAAGTGTGCAATAGTTTGCATATAATGCAAGAATGCAGCTTTCTTCTAAATGCAGGTTTCTCTTCTGCAGCGGCTGGAGCGGAAGAAAAAAATGGCCTCAAATCACCCCGATGCCCACTGTCCTAATGCCAGCTTCACAAAACTGATGACTTTGCAGCTGCTCCTTTTCCAGCTCATGAAATCAGCAACCTTCTGTGAGTTTATGGCCTGAACTACACCACAGTGGCAGGTACCCAACCACCACTATTTCACCCACAAAGCCATCCCTGCCCTCCACCAGCATGTGGAATGTAATGTGTCAGTGTTGCTGCACAACGCTGACAGCGGCATGGTACACATGCCCACAGACATATTGTCCAGCAAACATGGTCAGGGATGTTACATATCCTTCATGGCACACTGGTTCAATCTGCTGGCATTTGGGAAGGATATAGGATGTGGCACATCTCTGAAGCTGGTGGTGCTGCCACAGGTCTTTTCACTGAGCAACTGAGAATGCCGCTCCAATCCAACTTGCAGTGAGAATTTCTGTTCCATGCAAGATGTTAATGTATTGAAAGGACACCTGGGATCATATCCATGCTGCTGGCCATGGATGTTGGGCTACTACTGTTAGGCTGTTATTGAGAATGTTCTAACTGTCCAAAGTGTGGAAGCAGAATTGACTGTTAAGTTTAATAACTCTTTCTATAAATCCACAAGGTCTTTTGCTACCTCTTTCTGCTTGTACATTTGCAGAGTATACTCTGGGGGGAAAACTGCACACTGGCTGATTTCCCCTGCAGCCAGTGTGCAGTCTGAGAGGGTCTTCAGTAGTGATGGGCTCGGATGTGTTCGCAGCTCCACGTGCCGAGCCCGCCAGGAAGCTGACAGCGCCGCAGCGCCAATCACAGGCATGGAGACATTTCCCGATCTCTGCAGCTGCGGACCGTGATAATGTCTCAGTACCTGTGATTGACGCTGCGGCGCTCTGAGCTTCCTGTGGGTTCGGCGCGTAGAGCTGCAAACACGCCCGAGCCCACCACTAGTCTTCAGCACAGCAGGAGTCTTTGTTGCAGAGAGGTGAATCTGCCTGTCCCTTGACAGTGTAAACTGGCTCACTTTCATTACGATAAACCAGTCTTGCGGTTTCCATTAACCACAAAACCCCTGCTGCTAATGCTAAAGTCTAAACCTTAAAACGTAATCTGGCTCAAAAAAAGTGATACCCACCACAATTACCAGCTCCTGACGCCTTCCCTGGCCTATTCTGGTCCTCGGCATTTTAAAAGTGTCATGCAATGCTTCCACAGATTTCAGCTGCCAAATTTCTAGCATTTACTGAAGGGTAAATCCTGCCTTTTAAACGCACCCTAACACTGTAAAGATGCCACACAATATTTCTGCAACTGGACCTCAGCTGCCAAATTTCTAAAGCTTGCTGCAGGGTAAATCTTGCATTGCACCTCAAAATGTGTGGCCTTTTCTGGTGCTCAGCATTCAAAAATATTTGTGGTCTCTCAGAAAATACATTTTAATCTTTATTTCAAGAGAAAACCGGCCTCCTGTCTCCCTTTTACATTGCAACCTAACCAAGATGCCCTTTCTCTTTCTATATGCTGCTCATTCAAGTGCTTGCATTGTGTTCTAATGCTAGGCAATTTGTACCAAACGCATGCCTGAAGTTCTTTTTTAGGAACTTTTTTGGGGAAGTGGGTATGCAGGGATAGGGTGGGGTTCAGAGAATTTGGGATCAAAGGTTTAAATTTGCATGGTACTATTAAAAAAAGAAGCTATACTGTACCTACTGTACAGCTTTATTTTTTTAAGTGTTACCTTTACTTACCTATCTGCCGTGCTGCTTGCACCCTTCAAGTCAGCCCTATTGCTGCTTGACAAAAAAAAATCAGGTGTGGCAGCCAAAACCACCTTAAAAGCTGATTCAAATGAATCAGATTGAGTGCTGTTGCTGTATTTAAGCCAAGCACAGTACAAAAGTTACGAAATGAAGTACATACCGTATATACTCGAGTATAAGCCGAGATTTTCAGCCCATTTTTTTGGGTGAAAAGTGCCCCCCTCGGCTTATACTCGAGTCAGCGCCAGGTGTCATCTTACTTACCTATTGTAAATGTATTGTTGCAGGCACTCTATATGTACATGTACTATATACTACATATAGAGTGCACTGAACAATAGATTTACAATTATCCTCTGCTAATATGAATGGGTTAAATGATCCGTAGTACATGATATGTAGCCCTGTACCCCCTTTTCCACTTACAGAGCTAGGTTATTTTTCTTTTAAATAAATATTAATGTAATTTTATTGGTATCTATCTACCAGTAGCTGCCTCATTTCCCACCCTCGGCTTATATTCGGGTCAATACTTTTTCCCAGTTTTTTTTTGGTCAAATTAGGTACCTCGGCTTATATTCGGGACGGCTTATACTCGAGTATATACGGTATCCAAAATATTGGATAAACAGTGCCAGAAAACCGTGTCAATGAGGCTGTGAATATGTTATTTGCTAAGTTCAGGTTTTATCAGATTTCCGGCAGGACTTGGTGAACCCCTCGTATGAATTGAACCCAGTTTCACTCATCTCTACCAACCAAGCAAAGACACACTGGCCAATTGAAAAGAAAAGTATTAGACTACATGGATAGACTTTCTGTGCTTTATTTACCACACTGCTGGCATTACAGGTGTAACGCCTACTTAGGAACTGAGGGCGTGGATCACAACTGCAGAAGCTTCTCAGGCAGGAGTCCCTGGAGTCACTTTCAATCTTAGCAGAGAGTTAGGGACTAGAGCATCATAGCCACACTCAAAGTAATGTAAAAGCTTTCAGGCAGGATATTACTTCATACCCTACCCCCAATTATCCGTAAATAATATACTGTATGAGCAGCAACTTATGAAACAAAGCTATAGCAACTGTATAACTTTATTCAAGAACACAGTCAGTATGGAGTAAGTAAATCAAATGGTAATTGAGGAACGCATCAGATGCAGTACCAGGTTCAGTCCACGTATATATTTGAATATGCAACACAGAAGGGAGCCAGTTTGCACCAAGGTACTTGCGGTTTTATGATCAAGCAGGAGTACGGTAAGGTTGCAGAATGGTCGCAGGTGAAGAGTCCGGGTCCAGTATAGTGCTAACAGTGCGTTCTGGCAATGGTTCCAGGAGAGAGCAGGCGTTCTGACCTCAATAGTGGAACGCCATGTTATCTCAGCTGGGGCTTTAAATAGGGCCATGAAGTGGGAGGAGCGCTGGTCAGCTCGGAGCAACTTCCACGTTCCAGCCTGGAACGCAGCCTGCGCAATCACAGGCCGGAAGACGAGTGTCTTCCACGTTCCAGCGTGGAATGCAAAGCGGCCATCCTGGGGAGAGGTGGAGCTGCAACGGAACCGCAACCCCTATGTAGAGGATGACAGTTGCCGTTACAACAGGTGATATTATGAGAATAATAAATAGATGTTTGCGATAACAAATATAAGATGCATTAAGATGTACCACTATTATAATGGTCCCCTTATTCATATGAAACTAGAGGTAAGAAAAAGTACATCAGACCTGTTATGCCAGTTCATGCCAAGGCAAATTGCTATCCTTGGTTGCCTACCTCTTAGATGTTGTTTCTTTATCTGGCCCCCCTCCAAATCTGCATAAATGTTTTTCTGTTCGCTTCACTGCATACATTCATGAAGTGCCCAAAGCATGTAAAGCGCATGCAGGAAATATCAAGGATGTAATTAATGTATGGTGTTTGACACGTGGAAGAAAATCTAAAGCACTGTGGCTTATATCTGCGATCTGCATCTTTTCGTACTTGAATGTTCGCCCAATGGCAAAAAAAAAAAACCTAAAAGCTTTTATTAATCAAAGAATTACTTTGCAAACAGCAAGTGAAATTCCGCTCACTTGGAAAATTGGCAGGATTTATATGATAATGATGAATTAATCACAGAATATTGCAATACAGTCTTTTTACATCACATACATTTCCTATTTTATTTGAATAATGATGTTAAAAAATTATACGAAGGACACAAGATGTGTAAGGGGATGTTTTAGTTTATATTACACATATGCGACAAGTTGACTTCCCAGATAGCAAGGATAACTTGCCACAAACTTGTGGCAGGGTTAAATTGTAATTCTTGTTAACTTGCTGCACACATTCCTGGCAAGTTGTAGACTTGCAGAGCACTTGCAGCACAAGTTCTAGTTGACACTTTTTGAATTTGTAGCAAATTTGCTTGGCAAGTCTACAGCAAAAGTCCTGCAGGTCTTAGCAAGAGCTCTGGAAGCTCGCTGGTCTGGAGACTTGCAATGCAGACTTGCTGTAATTGTGCATCAAAATTGTGAAGCTTGGCAAGTCTGCAATAGTTTAGCAAGTAATTTTCAAACTTGCAGCTCAATTACTTGCTATCTGGGTTACTAGTCTTTGCTTTTGCACCATTGCATTCGGTTATAGGATGTTATATCAGTGGTTATATGCATTGTCTGCAAAACTCATTGAGATGTAACTCTGATCTCTATTAGTTGTTTTAAAAGTCTGACTATAAATCATAATATCACATTATTTTCACTGTTGAGAGCCACAGTGTTTGAACTGATCCAGGTCCATTGTGTGATGTTGTCACCATAGACGCTGTCACTGTCACTTGGGTATGCTGAAAACACGCACACATAGGATGAACGTAGCAGAATTACTTACCATACACAGCAATATGGAATAGAATGGGGCATAGATGGGGTATAGGTCAAAGAGATGCCAGGTCAGATTTAGAGTAGTATCTTAAAGTACATAATTTACCACATTTTCTTTACTGTCCATAAAAAAATAAAAATAAAATAACTTTCTGCACATATATAAGACTGCATAGAGGAGGCGTGGCGTGCTGATGACCCTGAGCAGACGTGTCTGCTAAGAGCTCCCGCTGCCGACCCGAATAATACCGCCACGGAACCGATTCTCCTCGCCCTGTACTCACCAGATGGGTCGCTCCACACCCAGGAGATCCGCCAAGCAGACGAAGGCCCCGGGACCCGCGGCTTCTCAGAGAATCCCGAAATTCTTTCAGCGGCCCTCTGCTCCGCCGGACGAATCCAATATGGCCGCCGAGTCTGCTCGTGGAACCCGCTCCTCGTCCTCATGTGAGTCCCTGCCATCAACCCATGCATCCTCTCCCAGGGACCCACACACATCAGATATTGATGAGGATATGGAGGGTGATATGCCCCCTTCTGCCCTAAAGGACTGCTTACAGCTGCTGCCCACTAAACGGGACATTGAGGCCCTCTTTGCCAGGCTGGAATCTGCACATAAGGCAGACATGAGGGAGATTAGGGAGGGCTTGCAGACCTTCCACTCACGCTTCGATGCTGTGGAGGTCACTCACCCCCCCATCAATTCGGCTGTAGAAGAACTCCGCTCTGTGGTCTCTGCACAACATTCTCATATTGCAGATCTCTACACTCATCTAGACGATCTGGAAGACTGCAGCCGCCGCAATAATATCAGGATAAGGGGTCTACCTAAAGCCACAGGCGATGCCGACCTACACGCCTCTATCACAGGTATCTTCAACACTTTTCTGAATAAACCTGTGACAACACACATGGAAATTGACCGGGTCCACCGCACCCCAGGATTTCGCAGGCCTAACAATACACAACCCCGTGACGTACTCTGCAGAGTACACTTCTTTGGCCTTAAATCTGAAATCTTGACCAAAGCTCAATCCCTTGGATCCCTGGACTTTGATGGAGCTCACATATCCTTGTTCCCGGATCTCTCCCGCCGCACCCTCGTTAAGCGTAAGGCCTTACGCCCCTTAACCCGAGCCTTGCAGGAGGCCAACATACCGTATCGCTGGGGTTATCCTTTTGGCCTCTCGGCTAAACATAATGGACGCTCTCATACCCTCCGATCTCCTTCGGATATGGAGACCTTCACTACGGCCCTTGGCATCCCCATGCCCGCTTTAGGTGTCTGGCCAGACCCGGTCCTACACCTACAACCATTCGTACCTCCGCACCCGGATTGGGAAGTGATACCCCCGAGACCCGGCAGGAATCGCCGGTCCACACCTACCTTCTCTGCATGATTCTCCCGCTGGTGATTATACCCTACTTTTTATCTACGCAACTGGATGTGACATGCTCCGGATCAGCTGTCCTGAGGCCTTACTTTATCTACTCTTTCTCGGATGTTACATGACGCCCCTGACCCCAATTTGCTCTGCGTCATGAATCCTGCATCCACACACATTCCAGTACTCACCGGTGCCACTCACTGGATATCCCCTACTGGTCGCTTTAAAGACTCTCAGGACTGTTACCTATGGCCACAGTGATTTTCTTCTTTCCTTTTTCACCACGCTGAGCGCCTGGAGTCTGAAGTGGCAGATGTTGAACTTTAATATGTTAAGTCATAAGGTCTTATTTGACACATCCTGTTGCTTACTTATTTTTGTATATCGGTTCCTTGTCATTAATCGCATAGTCCCTATGCTATCCGACATATCTCGGGTTGGCTGGGACGACCGAATGTGGTTTCCCCCATAGGTATCGTACACCGTGACCACCCCCTGGTTTTGGGGCTCGCAGTGCACTCAATTAGGGATTGTTCCCTTATGTTAGTTGATTAGCAATTTTTGGCTCGCTGTTTTTCTTATTTTTTTGTTTGCTTCCATTATCTTCTTTCTCCATATGCTGTCTACTCTGAGATCCTTTCCTTCTCTGCCCTTCCTTCCCCCTACACCCTTCCCCAGGAGCATACATAGGAACTTGTGATCCATCCACCTCATGGTCCTCAGGGATTTAATAGTCCAACTAAACGGTCCCAAATCCTGTACCACCTACATAAACAAAAATCTGAGTGAATAGCAAAGGCTTTTCAGCATTATTACTCCGCTCTATATAATATTACACCCATAACCCCTTCTCCTCCCAATCGTTTGACTGAAGCTATCCGTACATATGTATCCTCCACTAGCTTACCCTCATTATCTGAATCTGCCATTGCCTCCCTATCTGACCCCTTCTCACTTCTGGAAGTCACTAAGACTATTGATTCCCTGCCTGTAGGAAAGAGCCCGGGCCCTGACGGCTACACGTCTTTTTTTTACACTCAATTACGAGATTCCGTGTAATGCGACTCCTGTCTTTTATTTCACTAGGATATACTGTTCTGTCTTTTTGTACTAAGCAATATCTAATGCTGAATGTATGATATGTTAATATGCTTGTACTCCATGGCAACCTAATTAATAAACTTCTAATCTCTAAAAAAAAAAAAGACTGCATAGATTTTTTTTCCCTACAAAATAGGCTGCATAGGATTAGGGTTGCATAGGATATGCTATGTTTAAAAAAGTATAAGACAGAGGGGTTGATTTACTAACCTTATAAACACGCCACAAACAAGTATACACCTCTGTAGTGTGTTCCCTCCCAGCATGATCTATTGGTGGAATCTAGACACCTTTGTAGTGTGTACACACCCAGCAGGTGTGTTGTGCAAAGCCCTGCATGAATTGCAAGGTGATGTTGTGTAAATTAGCTCTACATTGTGTTGCTTGCGTTGATGAATGCAGGAATGTAAATGCATGAGCTAACCATTTTTGTCTAAACTGTGAAGCAGCATTATACATGCATCATGTGCATGATTTGTCCATATATGGCATTAGTGGAAATATGCTTTTAGAGACTTTTTGGTTGATAAATACGTTTTGCTGTGTAAAAATCACACGCACCTAGTGCGTGCGTGTGTTTAGGTTAGTAAATCACCCCCAGAGTCTAGCACTTACAAATTCAATCTGGATTGGTGAAAAACTAATTTTTATTGCTGCAGGTAACCTTCTGATTGGCGTGTGATATATGCAGAAAGCTGTATTGTCATATGAGAGTTTAGAGCTCTATTACAACCCCCACAATGCAAAACTATATGAAATGCCCTTCAGCTTTGAGAAATGTGTCATTTTGCTATGTATCCTACAAAACAGACTCTGCATCTCGTTTAAATATATGTAAATATATACACAAAAGCTATGCAAAATAAAAGCCCTTAACCAAGATATTTTATCTTTGCTTTTTAGATTGCTGCTTTATTTTGACAAGTGATGTATTAATTTAGGTATTAGCTGTGTGTCTTTATAGAATTCGTGTTTGTTTGTTTTATTATTTGAACTGCAAATATGATTTAGACTTAGTCAAGTGTATGGATAAGAAAGATACAAAAAGTAATTGTTTTGTATCCCACTGTGTTTTCTCATCCCATCACTTCTTCCTTGTCAGTTGTTTTATATAATTATACTGCTTTATCTGTGGAGATATTTAACCTATTTCAGCTGCTTTGTCAAAAGGATATTTAAATCCCTTTAAATATGGCCTGTTGTATATACATACATAAAGTAAGTAACTGGGAACTGTTCCAAAACTACCTCCATACTGTGCTCTACTGCTGCTGTTGAAGGCATCCCATTGCTTTTGAGATGCAACCACAAACTGTTTAACATGTGTCAAGGATGTTTAAAGAGCCAGTAAACTAAATATATAGTGCACATTGAATAAAAGACCTTAACATAATATAACTGCATGCAAAAGTAATCATGTAATTCAGTTTAAAGAACCCTGACTCCTTAGATCCCCATCCATAACTGGAGAACTGTATATTTACTGGGTGAATGTAACCACCGCCTGTGATACCAAAAATGTAATAGGAAAAATGGGCTCCCATAAATGGCATCTTCTAAGTACCCCCCTCCAGTTCAATAAAGAGCAGATCAATAACTAATCTGAATCTAACAACTGCTAACCATGGTTTAAACCTGATCTGGCCAAACTGATCTATTCATCAGTAAGGATTGATAGTACTGCACATTACTCTTTGCCTGATTAAATCAACCCAATTAGACCCAATTACCTCATGAGTTGTAATATCATGCTGAGTGTCATGTGTCAGGAAACATCCACTGCTAACATTCCTTCTTCCTCTCATGATCTTCCTTGCCTCCTCTCAATCTATTTCACATTTCAGTAGTTGGCAGATGGTCTAACTGTGGAGTACCACACTACAACTCTGTTTTCTGCTCCGTTGTGGTGCATTGGAACCCCATTTGAATAAATTAACCCCCTTAATGCAAAAAAACTCAACTTGTGATGCGCTAACACATCAGACTGCATTGGTAAGATCTAAATGATGCCTTAGGGGTCTATTCATGAAGCAGCCGAAGGATCTAGCCGTAGCTTCGGCCGATCCTTCGGCTAGCTTCGGCCCCAGGACCCCTTCGGTTCAGTAGAACTGAAGGGTTGCTGTACGGGCTTAGCCGATCCAGATGTTGGATCAGCTGAGTCGAACTCCTCCTGCACTTCAGCTTGGCCAAACATGCTGAGCATGTTCGGCCGACCCGAAGCCACGTGAAGCCACCCGATGTATGGCTGATTTTAGCCGATATACTGCTGAAATCAGCCGTACCAGCCTTAAGTGAATAGCCAAACAGCGTTCGGCTTACATCACTTCAGGTTGGTCTTTCACTCAGCTGCCTACGGCATCTTAGTGAATAGACACCTTAGTATTTGTGTAGTTCTCATCAGTAACAACATTCTGTCACTCATTGCAGTAAGTCCTGTCAGTTTTTCAGGGTAGAAAAGGGAAGATTTTGTCAAACAGGTATCTTTTATTACAAAAGCTTTAAATATTTAGTTGCAAACTAAAGATTTGATATAGATAAATGAAAATAAATTTAAATTACCTTAATTAAATTGACTCAAAACTATTAGACATTGCCTGCAAGTAATCCTGAAAATATCCAACGTTAGACATGGGTGAACCAGTTTACATGAAACATTCAAAATGGATAATGCCAAATAGGGAGCTTTGGGTTCAGATTGGCAATGATTTCGACCTATAAACCCAGCCTATTTTCAGTTCTGCAAACCGACTGTCCAGATCTGGCCTGTTTGCTGGCTCATCTGCCTGAACTTCCAGCTTATGCAGCTAGAAATCATTAATTTATAAGAAGTGCCACTACTTCCACTAAAAGACATATCTGTGCTGACTTGTTACAAACTATAAGAAAGTCAACAGGGATCCGGGTGACATCAGTGAACATGTATGGTAACAGTACACAGTGTTGAAAAAAGTCCTTTATTTAAAAAAAATAAAAATAAAGGTGACACTGATGTAAATCAAACGTCAATCATGTTGCACAGCAATGTAGATCTTTGACTATTATTATTAATAATATTAAGGATTTATATAGTGCCAAAAGTTCAAACCAAGATAGTTAGGAGGGCCCAGCCCAAGAGAGATTATAATCTAAAAGGAACAATGGCAATGGTGATGAGGATACCCAACGACCCAATGATGCTGTCCCACCACTACTCCTGTCACAAATGACAGTTCCACAGACTGCTGGAATGTAAACAACAATGATGGGGAACCTGGGAGATGTAATTGACCAAAACATCACCTGCTGTCCCCAGCCTTTGTTTACAAACAAAATTAAACCAGCAGGGAACTGTTATTTAGTGGCAGTAGGTTTCTTTTAAAAAATAATGACACTTTAAAAGTAGCACATCATACTCCTGAGCCTGTTTATGTCATGATTTCTATCGTAAGGAAAAATCAGGGTACTATAAAAATGTCCCTTTGAGATCTAACACCTCAGAAAGTATGCACAGATAGACATTAGCTAATATAGGGGATAACTAGTACCTCCTAGCAACAACTGAACTTGCTGGACATCTATGTACAATATTGATTTGGTATGCTAATACATGCAATGTGTAACAATTGTTATGTTTGTTGCACTCCCAGTCTCACACCTGTCCCTCTTTCTGACCTATCTGTTTATAACGTTATGCCAATCTATGCAGATAATTAGCAGCATTTTTCTCTTTTCAGTGAGTGTTCTATTTTCATTCAGTGACACATGCATTACAGCCTAAAAGGTTTATTTCAAAGTCTTCTTCTGGGCAAGAGCATTGAGCAGGGTGAACAACAACTGCTCTACTGTGGTTGTAATGTTCCCTTTTGATTTCTTGGGAGCCATTATGTTCAGCTTACAAATTGCCTAAATGTGACATGAAAGCAAAATAAAGGAAGGGAAAGGAAAAAAAAAGATACAATGTCAGAGCAGTTCTCCCTCCTTCTCTGTTTGACATCTTTATGTCTTTACAACATCTGGTCACTGAAAGCATATTTAAGTGCAGCATTTCCAAATAGCTATTTGATATGTATGTATACAAATTACTCAAGAGCCTAGGTATAGACTATTAGTGATTATTTTGCCATAAAGCTTACATACAAGTTCAGCATGAACGCGCATTTAAAGTTACACACATATATAAGAACAAGTTACCATGAGGTACTCACAGCATTTCCTAAACAACAGAGTAAGAGTAAGCAGCACTAAACTGTGTAATTTATATTTTTTGTTTCTTTTTTATTTGGCTGTGCCTACTCAGCCTACCAAAATAAATAGGTATATGGTATATGCATCTGCAGGACTGACAGAAAGGGGTGCAAGTGGTACTAAAGAGTTAACAGACTCTTGGCAGGTTAGCTAACACCTAAGATAACATGCAGGTGTCACCTCTTTTGCTGTAAGCCCTAAGCAAGGAGCGATGTAAAGTTGCTCGCTAAAATCCTAGCCAATAGGCTGAACCAAATAGTTGGCAAACTGATCTCCAATGACCAAGTCGGATTCATTCCCTTGAGACAGGCAGGGGACAACATTCGTAAAATAGCCTTACTTACGCATGTAGCCCACAAAACTAAAACCCCTGCCATGCTGTTGATGCTGGATATCAAGAAAGCGTTTGACACAGTCTCTTGGCCTTACATGTTCTACACTTTGGAACGGTGGGGCTTTGGTCCACGCTTCCTTACATTGATATCCTCCCTATATAAAAAACCCATAGCACACGTCAAATATGCGGGCTATCGCTCACCATCCATCAATATCCAACGAGGTACTAGACAAGGCTGTCCACTCTCACCCCTTCTCTTTGCCCTAATCCTGGAACCACTAGCTCAGAAAATACGTAACTCCCCCGATATATCGGGCATACATCATGAGGGTAAATCCCACAATTTAAGCCTCTTCGCTGATGACGCTCTATTGTTTCTCACCAAACCCTTAATCTCCCTGCCCAACCTAATGTCAACCCTCTCCTCTTTCGCTACCTTTTCAGGCCTCGAGATTAATTATTCCAAATCGACAGCCCTGAACATCTCCTTGCCTCCAGGGTTACTTGAATCTATCCAAAGACAATTTCCATACCCCTGGGACTCTAAGCACCTCCTGTATCTGGGAATAAAACTGACCAACTCTTACCACACCCTTTATGGAGCCAACTATCCCCAAATGGTTAATACTTTTAAACGTCTTCTAAACACATGGACCACATACCGCCTTTCATGGCTGGGCAGAATAGAAGCCGTGAAAATGACCCTTCTACCTAAAATCCTATATCTATTTCGGGTCCTTCCAGTAGCTGTCCCCACGCAAATTCTCAAAACTCTACAATCCCTCATTTTCCGTTTCCTGTGGGCAGAAAAACGCCCCAGAATCTCAAGACACACAATGCACCTCCCAAAAATCAAAGGTGGGTTGGCAGTTCCCAATCTGACCACTTATTATCAGGCAGCCCAAATAGCACAAATTGCCCAATACCACTTGACTCAGGAAACTCCGCAGTGGGTTGAACTGGAAAATTCCCTGGCCCAGCCTGCTTCGGTGTCTAATCTCCTGTGGATACACAAGAAACAGAGGCCTGCCATATCCAACCCAATCACATCCCAATCCCTCCACATTTGGGACTCTGTGAAGACTGTGCATCGCCTCCTTTCCTGCCACCTCCCATTAATGTCCATTCTGCATAACCCCACGTTCCCCCCAGCTCTAGATAACCCTACAGCATTTTCTGCCTGGTCCGCTCACAATCTGACTTACCTTTGGAAATTCTATTCGGCCAGGGGGATAATTACCTTCCCAGAGCTCCAAGAAACATACCACCTCCCGATTAAAGAGGTATTTCGTTACCTACAACTCAAAAATTATATAATAACCATAACCCCAAGGGATGGGAGCTACACATCCTTTACATGGTTTGAAAGGATCTGTCGTGATGATCCACATCGACCGGGTCTTATCTCTCTTATATACTCTACCCTTCTCACTTCACCTGATGCACCCCCACCCTCATACACCTCCAAATGGAATCAGGATCTGAATACAATCATTGAGGATGACAAGTGGAATAAAATTTGGGAGAACACCAAATCTAGTGCGAAATGTGCGAGTATGTTGGAAATCAATTATAAAGTCCTCTTGCGGTGGTACATGGTGCCCAGCAGAGTGGCTCTATATAATCCAGAGTGCTCCCCGAACTGTTTTCGAGGTTGTCAAGAGCGTGGCACTTTTATCCACATATGGTGGCACTGCCCCCTAGTCTCTGAATTCTGGAATGAGATCTTTGACCTCCTCTCCACAATTTTGTCCACACCAATAGTAAAAAATCCGCAACTTGCCCTCCTGAACTACAACACGGCCAAACTTTCCTGCACCGCATTCAAACTAACCCTTTTCGTTACCACCTCCGCCAAAAGAGAGATAGCTAGGAAATGGCTAGGAGTCTCCATCACTAGTCATCTCCTCGGTAATAAACCACATTCATTGGATCTTATCACATGAAAAACGCACGGCACAACTCACCCCCTCCATGGCTAAATTTGAAGCAATCTGGCAGCCTTGGATTGATCATTATTTTGCATCCAATACCCAACGTAGGTTGTTAACTTTATAGCAGACTATAACCCTCTTCACATTGATTAACCATTTTACCCTATCCACCCCCACACACAGGTCTCCCACTCCCTCCCCATCGTTTACTTCCCTTGTCTCCCCCGTGACAGTCTTCGTGTTCATGTTGTTTGTCCTACATGTCTCTCCTACAGGATATGCCTTGCATCAATGATGGGACTACCACGCAACTCCGAACTTTATTTGTTAAAAGTGCAGTCCCCCCTTATTTTGAAGCCTTCTGGGCCTTTTCCAATATCCTGAAGAATGAACCAGCAACTAGTTAATCTTTTGTGCCACAAGGGAAACACATTATAAGTTTGATAGCTATTGGCTCAGCCTTTCCCACTAACATCGTCCTTCGGCTAGTGCACACCTTTTGGCATGTACTGCAGAGTGTATATTTTGATTATTCCAGTCACAATGTTAATGAAATATATATTTATGTTGTTATTGGTAAACATATATGGGCCGCAGAGGCCACATGTTGTATGTCTATTTTTATTGTATCAATAATAAAAAATTTATTTGGAAAAAAAAAAAAAGCAAGGAGCATTCTGCCACCAATAGTTTACCCATCTATAAAGCAAGGAGCATTTTGCCTCTAGTAGTTTCCCTGCAAAAAATCAGGGAGCATCATACCTCCAATAATTTACCTGTGAATAAAGCAGGGAGCAAACTACCTCCAATCGTTTCCCTGCATAGAGAGCAGGGAGTGTTCTACCTCCAATAGTTTACCTGTGCAGAAAGCAAGGAGCATTCTACCAACAATACTTTACCCTTCTATAAAACAAGAAGAATTCTGCCTCTAAGAGTTTCCCTGCAAAAAAGCAGGGAGCGTTCTACCTCCAATAGTTTCCCTGTGTATAAAGCAAGCAGCATTCTACCACCAATAATCTCCCTGTCTATAAAGCAAACATTCTGCCTCTAATAGCTTCACTGCAAAGAAAGCAGTGAAGCATTATACCTTCAATAGTTTCCCTGTAAATAAAGCATGGAGTGTTATTTCACCAATAGCTTCCATGTGTACAGAGCAGGGAGCATTCTACCTCCAATAGCTTCCCTGAGTATAAAGCAGGGAGCATTCTGCCCCAAATAGTTTCCCTGCCTAAAAGGCATTCTACTTCCAAGTTTCCCTGGCTAAAAATATTTGACCTCCAAGGGTTTCCCTGAATATGAATCAGGGAATTGTCTACCTGCAATAGCTTCCCTGCAAATAAAGCACTAAGCATTCAACCACAAATAGTTTTTTTGCAAAAAAAAAATCAGAAGCATTATACCTCTAATAGTTATCATGTGACTAAAGCAGGGAGTGTCCTACCACCAATAGTTTATCTGTCAATAAAGCAGGTGGAGCATTTGACCAACAATAATTTCCCTGTGAATAAAGTGGGGAGTGTTCTACCTTTAATAGTTACCCTGTGGCTATAGCAGGCAGTGTTCTACCTATAATAGCTTCCCAGTGACTAAGGTAGGGGGTATTCTACCTACAATAGTTACCCTGTGAATGACGCTGGAAATGTTGTATCTCCAATAGTTTCCCTGTGAATAAAGCAGGGGGTGTGCTACCTGAAAAAATGATGCTGTAAATAATGCAGGGAGTGTTCTACCTACAATAGTTACCTTGTGAAGAAAGCAGTGGGTGTTCTACCACTAACTGTGTCCCTCTGAATAAAGTAGGGGGTGTTCTACCTCCAATGTGTATCCTATGAGTATAATAGGTAGTGTTCTACCTCAACTAGTTATCCTGTGAATAAAGCAGGAGCGCTCTACCTGCAATAGTTAGGCTGTAAACAATGCAGGGGGCGTTTTATCTCCAATAGTTATCCTGTGAATAAAGTAGGGAGTGCTCTACCTGCAATAGTTTTGCTGTGGAAATTATAAGAGGTGTTCTTTCACCAATAGTTACCCTGTGAATAATGCAGGGAGTGTTCTAACTCCAGTAGTTATGCTGTGAATAATGCAGGAGGTGTTGTACCTCCAATAGTTTGACTTCGTATAAAACAGAATTCAGACTCTTTGAGGCATGAGCTATGAATGCTAATTTTAATTGCAAAATGGTAGGAAATAGTGTAACTACCGAATGTTTATGAAGTACCATTGCTCCTGAGCTCACAAGGTCAAGAACATCTACAACTACCTTTCATGTATCTGCTGTTTGCTCACATTACACACCTGAATAGACTAGGGCTTATCAAAGCAATGTGCTGTCTTATGGGAGAAATGATACTACAGATTAAAAAACAATATTTGCTAAAATAAAGTGCAAGATTAATAACTCTGTAATTAGCAATTCTTCAGAATGTGCTTAGAATGTAATAATAACCTAAAACCCAATTTAAGTCAAAACGTGTGTTGGTTTTTTTCCTAGCTATGGATATAGTGGAGAAAAGTTAAAACTTCTGTCAGGTTTTTACTATCTGTGTCCCCATTTGGATGAGCCCCCTTGCTCTCCAATGGGGGCCAAGGACAGCTAAAAAAAATGTAGGGGAATTTTAGAACGTAAGCTATGATAGAATATAAGGAAATGTTAGAATGTAAGGTATTAATTTTCTGTCTGTCTGTCTTTTTTTCATTCCTAGTAATGCTTGTGTCTCCTGTTGTGTTGTCACAGGAACATATTTATAAAGTTGTGATTCTGACAATCACCAAATATTCACTGCAGATGAATCTTCCTGGTTTGTATTTTCCTGACTGTATTTCAAATTACTATGATTGATTCACTACCAGTAAATGTTTGGTGAAAATCACAGTGGCTGCTTTATAAATATGCCCTAAAGTATGGTGGCAGCTTCCTACCAGCATCACATACAGTAATACATAGCAGTTCCAATACCAAGTTCTTAAGCTGGCCCTACACTGGCTGCAGTTGCTGTTTGGTGAACAATTTTCATCCCAGCTCCTTCAACTTTGCATTGAAATTTGTCGAGCCGTGTGGGGCCAATAGGGCCACCTTTGGCTTGAATTTTGCCTGATTCCCAGGAATCCACCAAAATTTGAGCTGTGTATGACCAGATTACGGTTTTTTCAATCATAAACTAAAAATAAAAGGGTTTTCACGCTAGTGGGGCATTAATGACTTAGGCAAATACATTTAGAAAGGAATGCTTATCTATCAGTTGTTACATTTTGCAAATGGAAACCATGGTTGTTATTTGTACTATGTGGTGCATCCCATCATAAAATCATTCTGTATAGCCTAAATATATATAATGCTATAATTTTGCTTTATGTCAGTCTGCACCTGTGTCATCTTATTCAATCATTTTTAATCCAATATAACAGCCATCGAGGCAGATTATATGAAGCATTGCCCTGCAAAACAGCAACCAGGGTAACCATTATAGCTAAATCAACTTGTATCTACTCAATTTACCAAACACTCTTAACAGTCCATCATATATTTCAATTAAGGCAGTGCAAAGAGCAAAAGTGATGTACAGAAATCAATAACAATGTATCAGAAATCTTCTCATAACTGACTTGACTGCAGTGAACTAAATTCTGATCTGAACATTATGAGATAGCATAGTTGTATGTGCCCAAAGAAAAGGCATCAAGGGTAAGTTTTAAAAACCCCATTTTGTTATAATGGACTTATGTTTTATTTAATTGTATCTTATTTGATGGGAAGCAGTTATATGTCTACTATAATGGAACTCACAGGATCACTTCACTGGAAGTCAAGAAAAATCTCCAACATCCACACAGACAAATCTTTTTTTTTGTTAGTAAAGCAAATCATTGAAATTATCTCTCAAATCTAAAATCTGATGGAACCCTGAGTACTTGACATAAGTTATTATCTTTCCCAACTCTCTCCAAAACGTAAAAAAAGTTTTGGACTTACACTTTATGTATGTGTACATTTTGTGACTCACATTGCAGACTTTCTTCATTTCTGAAGTTTTTATTAGGCCTGAATCATAAAAATGTAAAATGATCTCCACAGGAAATTCAGTCTGACACCAGGGTCAGACTGTAAACAGCTGCGCCCTCCCTGTGACCCATTGTAACACGATCACTAAACACCAGCTCTGCCTTTACACGCAATACACTGTGTGTGTGTGGGGGGGAGCAGAAAGCTCACATAAAGATGTACACACATGGCTTGCACGGGACAGAGGTGGCCGGTTCCATAGGGATATGAAGAAGAAAGCTAGCAAAAAAAATTAGTTTCTGTGTCCATATACAGCAACTGCATATGTCTGCTTCATGGACTTGGTGTACATTGCTGGCATATGTTTTAAAAAAATACCTCCTCAAAGGTGGATATGGGCTTCCAAGATCATGACCTTGTTTTTCTATGTAGATACAGGCTCTATAAGTGTCCATCAATCCAATGATACCCAATCTAGAGTTTGCTTGCTGCCATGCAGTTTTTACACCTAAAGAAAGCATTAGGATAGCTTTCAGTGGACACATCTACATTCCTCAGATGAGATTATGTTCCAAAGAAGAAGTTATATTTTTAAAAAAGGAACTAAAGGCTTAGATGTTGTTTGTTATAAAAGGTAAAGTAAGTGAAGGTAAGAAATACATTATATTCCTGTTTAAACTGAAAGAGGAGTGGAACTTTATAAAGAAGGTTTGAGCAATTTCTTCTGTTATAAGAGACGTAGCTGAACTCGATCAGAATCCTGCTGCTGTTATCTGTACCATTCAAGCAAAAAATAATCAGCAGTTTTTCCCAACTCACGAATAATAGAATATTATCAGTCACTGCAGAAAGGTTAAACAGAATGTATCATAGGCTCATTGAGGGTTTAGTCACGTCTGCTTTAGTTTAGGTCACTTGTGACTCAATCAGGACAGAAAGTGACATGTATTTAGCACTGAACCACAGTCATCTGTCTTCCTCATTTTCCATTCACTGACCTCAGTGAATTCAGAGCCTGCCTTTAAGTCTTTCATTGCCAGAAAGGAAAGAGCAGTGCAATTTCTTCCTTGTCGTTCAGTATGTGAATTCAAGATCTAAACACACATGATGTGTGGCTATTACATCTAAATAACTATGTACTTTATCATTGAATTAATGGTTTACAACCAGTGAGATTGAGAGATTTCCCTTTGTATTGTGAAGGGGAATGCTGAGCCTTGTTGCTCCATAAATTTCATAATACCTCTTTATAAGATTTTGTGGTCTCCCTGTGTAATAAAACAGCCTAGCAAGTGTTCACGTTGAGCTCTGCTAGCTATCCATTAAGCACTTGAATGAAAGGTTGCAACTTTAACTTAGATTTCCTGGCAAAAATGCTTGTACTTGTGCCAGTTCCTAAATCTTAGTTATTTTGCTCAGATACATTGTCTGAATTCAGACAATTTTAGTTCTTTCCTCATTCTTGTGCCTACAATCTGTCATCCACAGAATGACATCAACAGATTTTAGAAACTTGGCTATTGTCTGCCTTCTCTCATTAGGGTATTCCTGTTTGTTCCATTTGAGGCCCACCACTGAGAATGAAGTTGTATAAAAACAAACAACAAAGAACCTCTAAAACCCCAGTATGATCATAATGATCCAGCCAGTTGGTTTGAACACACTAAACTAAGTCTCGCTCTTTGAAGTATTAGACTGGTAATGACTCTTTTACAAATTATTTTCAAAGAAAAAAATTGATTTCTTTAAATATTTGTTCGTTATCATGGTTAGTGCAGTGTTAATGGTTCAGGCTGCAATAGACCTATGAGAATAATTATGTATTTTCATGTATGCATTAACTATTTTGTTATCTGAAATCCCAAAGAAATTAACTGAAACAGTTGTAAGAGTGCACATATGTAGCTTAAATTACATATTTTGGAGCACCAACTGAGTTATCAGCCTATTGCCTGCTGATATGCTGATCATGGATATGTTCATAGTTATGACTGGATGTGTACAGACTGCCATGTGCCTTATGTGTGGAGTATTAAATTAGTTGTAAAGTCTTTCCATCAGATACATGCAAAGTGAGAGCTGATAAATACTTGTAAAATGTTGTTTAAGATTGTGAGTTTCCTGCAGTTTCTGTAGTCCCTGTACATCTACTCTTGGTTGTCTCAAGGTAAGGAAAACGTGGCATGGTGACAGCAATTCTATACAAACTCTCATTCTAAGCCAAGGCACCAATGTTTGCTGTAATTGGTTTTAGAATCCTGAGCACTTCATTCGATTTCAGTCAACTCTAACTTAACAAGCTAGGTGGGCATAAGCAAGGAGCGGAGGTATGTATGTGTAATGTACTGTGTTTCTCCTATACCTTCTCTGCCCTTGTCCTTTTACAGTTTCCAGGACCTTCTATCAGCTCCTGCATCTTTCCAGCTGCATGAGACTATTTACCTTACCTTGTGAACTCAGATATACTCACATGTCCCCTTTCTAGGTCCCTTGCTGCTAATTCTGGGTGGGGAGATCATGAATCCAGTGATGCGATGGTGCCTGAAATAACCAGTTCCTTTCACTCCCCTCTGCTGACATCTCTCCTCTTCGGGATCCTAAGAGGATCCTGGATAATGGACATCCAGAAGCAAGTGTTCATGTAATGCAGACGCTATTGTGGACACCTGTTGTAGGGCCCAAGCAGGAAGTAAACAAAAGTGGATAGGACTCGAGTAGTGGCATCATGTGAGCGTGCCTTAAGGTAAGTAAGAAAAAGGATTTTAGGTAGGGTTTTATTCTTGATCCAGCAATCAGAAAGAGGGAGGAGGGGAGGAGGTATTTCTGGTTTTTTTTTACATACTACTGTAAACTAGCCATTGTAGAATGAGCCAAAATGTGCATATCCAAATTCAGTGACGGCAGCCAGTATACAGTACATAGTAATGACATCTAGAATAGGTCCTGGGAACTGAAGGTACCTATTACCAGTGCACATACTGTAACCTGATGCTAGTTTACTGATGACTTTTATATCTACAATATTCTCCATTGACAAAAAGTCCCTAGTACTTTGGTTTTTGTTATGAATTCAAAGATACATGTCAGCTAATAGTTGTAACTACACTACCTGCCCACTGTGTTTGTGCTTAGATTCTGGAAACAAAAAACCTTTCAATGCTGAAATATGTGACTCCTTTATCTTTAATTTTATGTCTAGCTGATAAAGAAGACTGAAGCATTTGTATATATATGACTCATGATCAAAAGTAGTAAATGTAAAAATCAAATGTGATGTGAATCTATATTTTTTACCATAGAAATAGACCTTGTATACAGCAAAAGGCATGTTTTGCCTTTAATTCGGATTGATTTGTTACCTTTCCCCACCAGACTAGTGACAATTGACAAGTGATTTGCTTCAGCAGGTTGGTATAAAAAAAAATGAAGAATACAAGCGAAGAATCTGCTACTTGCATGTCATATCAGTAATTTTCTGTACCTTTCATACCGATCTTTTACAAAAAGGACTCTTGCGGGAAACCTATTTAATCCTGCTAGACTGATCTTTCCAGAAATTTATGAACAATTGGCTCGCATAATGGTAAAAAGAATCCTAAAATTAATTTAGATTCATTTTGTTCCCTTACAACATTTCAAACAGGCAACAGTTTTTTTTTTAAAGGAACACGTATAGGCTTTCAGTTTCAGATGAACACAATGGGGCACATTATTCAATTCTATAATATATACAGTGATGCATTGCCTAAGTCCACTACAATAGACTTTGCACTGTACCTGATGTTTCTAGCTGGTGACAGTACCTAGAATTGCACTGCATAATAAACTACTACATTAGTGATGGGGAAGATCTGCTACCTAACGTCAGTGTAAAGCACAATCCACAATCCAAACCTGAACAGGCCCTGAATGGGCATATCGCCATACCGCCAGTATGCGTTGTCTTGCTGCTTGGCTTTTACACAAAATGTGCATTTGCTCTTCTGACTGCAGCCCTGTTAGGCCAGCCTAAATAAATGATATGACATAGCTGAGTCCCAGGATTGCCCAATGGGAGGGTTTCACATCTCCAATCTTGGAAAGTCCTTCTCTCATGGCCCATGTTGTCTATTATAAGAGGTAACACACACTTGCTCCCTAAAACTAACACTACCACAGCACCTGGAAAGAGTTTCCTCTTTAAATAAGTCATACAAGGGGTGTAAAGTTGAAACTGCAATATATTTGGTGCATAGACAGTGCGTATAGTGTGGGAAATGTAACCATTAATTAAATATAATGTAGTCACCCAGGCCCAAATTTGTGGACAGATTACTGAAACCACAGCACCACTCTGGGCCAGTGCAGTATTATGCACAAGTGTGTTGGTATTCCCAAAAATGAGAGCTAGGGAACAGAGTTTAAGTGAGTGCAGATGTAAGGTCACAATAAGTCATAACCATGGTGGTTTTGGAGTAGCCACACACAAAAAAGGAGCAGAGATCTGGCCAGATTGTGGTAAGTGTAAATATGGTATAGCATTATGTGTACTTAAGTTTTTAGGTACCATCTACAAGCTTCTGGTCACTAGGGTTGAATGCCAAATTTTAGAGTATACTATTGCAATTTACCCAACACAGGTATGCTGTTTTCTTGAACTGTTAATTTTATTCTAGACATTAAGCCATTGTATGTACAATTTATCAGAGAAATAAAGAAACATCACCAGTGTAATGGATTAGCACTTGTGCAGCCTATACTCTAATATTTACAATAGAAGCACAGTCAACATAACAAGTTTGTTTCTTGATGTAGTTACAACCACTTGGTGTTCTGCAGTGGCAACCAATCCCAAAATCCTTATAGCAGAATGGCAGACTAAATACAGATGAGTTCTTGAGTTATAGTTGTTAAATAACCTCAAATAATACTTAAGAGTTGCCTTAGCAGAAAAACTTTGAGTTGCTGTTTTACAAAATAATATGACAACCAATTTTAACTGTTCAGTTAACCACTTGAAGACCGCGGTGTTTCACCCCCTTCCTGGCCAGGCCATTTTTCAGTGTTTAGCGCTGCGGTACTTTGGCTGACGTTTATTCCGTCATGCAACGCTGAACTGAAATTAATTTTGTACCATTTTTTGGGGACAGATAGAGCTTTCTTTTGGTGGTATTTAATCACCGCTGGGGTTTTTATTTTTTACTATATAAGAAAAAAAGTACCCTAAATTTTGTAAAAAAAACATGTTTCCCTATAAAATGTTATGAAACATTTATTTTCACCATACTTTTTTGGTATAATATAAAAGACGGGGTCACGTCGGGTAAATAGACACTAAATATGTCAACCTTTAAAATTGCGCGCCCCCGGGAAACTAGGGGGGTGGGGGGGCGCACAACCGCAGCTCCTGCAAGCGATCGGGCGTCTCTAGAGATGCCTGATCGCTTGTATGTAAACAGCCATCGCTGGCTGTTTACATGCTCACAGTTTCCCCTCTCGTGTGCCGCACACGAGAGGGGGGAGGGGCAGGACGTCTTAAGACGGCCTCCCGCTCCTAGCAGACGTCCGTCCAACAAACGGCCATGGACGGAAGGTGGTTAAAAACCTGCCAATCAATGGGGGTGATTTACTAACCTAAACACACACACGCACCAGGTGCGTGTGATTTTCACACAGCAAAACATATTTTTCAACCAAAAAGTCTCTAAAAGCATATTTCCACTAATGCCATATATGGAAAAATCATGCACATGATGCATATATAATGCTGCTTCACAGTTTAGACAAAAATGGTTAGCTCATGCATTTACATTCCTGCATTCATCAACGCAAGCAACACAACATAGAGCTAATTTACACAACATCACCTTGCAATTCATGCTTGGCTTTGCACAACACACCTGCTGGGTGTGTACACACTACAAAGGTGTTTAGATTCCACCCATAGATCATGCTGGGAGGGAACACACTACAGAGGTGTATACATGTTTGTGGTGTGTTTATAAGGTTAGTAAATCAACCCCTCTATCTCACTCTCTATAGCCAACTTAATACATTTTATACCAAGTGTATCTAAACCCATATGCTTTGACTTTTTTATAGAATAAACTAGAGTTTTTAATTCCTGGTGCAGCAAAATATTTATGGAATTTAATGTAAAAGAATACTCATATTTTAAACTGCTAAGTATGCATCCTATCCTCCCAAAAACCAATAGGCAATATACATATTGTGAATTGTGAATGTGCTTTAATAAGGCTTTCTAATACACACAATATATTGAATTTTCTTCAATGGTATGCTGAGAACTGTTTAATGACTGCATTTGGTAAACAACAGCATTTCATGCAGTTGTTCAGAAATCTGGCACATTAAAATGGTTTTATTCAATAAGTTGCTGATGAAATAAAATGCTAAATTAAATTAAATTAATTATTGATCAGTAAATGTGCTTTTCAAGAACAGTAAATTCCCCAAATAATATAATCAGATGTTTTCTAAAATGCACAAAGAGCAAAAATTCAATAGTAAGACATTGGAAGAGAATGAAAGATAGATAGATAGATAGATAGATAGATAGATAGATAGATAGATAGATAGATAGATAGATAGATAGATAGATACAGTCATGTGAAAAAGTAAGTACACCCCTATGAAAATTGTTAACTTTTTCAACATATTTTAAACTTAAAAAATTAGCTCTTGGTTCACACATTGCCTAAAGATAAAGGTGATATACTTGAGCAATTGGATTGGGATCAATCACTCTAACTCTGTAGGACAGTATGTCTTCCACCTCACGTCACTAGATGCGAGGGAGGAGAGACCGATCAGACACCACTGCCACTCTGAGAAAGGAATAGAGCCTCAAAACATGTTAGTGAGAGTATTTTAAATGTGAAACTGTCACATTAAGCTACTGGGTGAACTGCACTGGCTACTGGCTATCTTTAGGTGGCTGTGACCAGAACATGTTTATACCCAAGGTGCAGTCAGTTTTTTTCTACTTTCATAGATAAGCTACCATTAAGGCCCTGTTCACACCTTTCCGTTTTGTCGGGCGTTCAACGCTCTATGAACGCTCTACAAAACGTACAACCATGAAAATCCCATTGTTTTCTATGGGTATGGTTCACACCTTTCCGTATTTCCGCCCGTCTGAACGCCCTACAAAACGGCTGACGCCCAAACAAGTACATGTACTTCTTTGGAACGTTTTGGAGGGGGTATGGTTCACACCTTTCCGTATTTCCGCCCGTCTGAACGCCCTACGTCGCGCGTTTTTTTTACCGCGAATCGCGGTAAAAAAAACGCGTGACGGTCGCGCGACAGACGTGCATGCGTAATACGCCTGGGGGTGAACCCAGCCTAAGGGAGAATGAATCATCCATGCCCATTTACCTGTTTTTGGTGGTTCTGTGTGATTGATCTCTAGATCTTTTTTGAGTGCAATTCACTTTATTTCTTTTATTATTAGTATGCACTATCCAGTACACTGTGTTTCTGTTTTGTTTGTTGTTATAGTTTGCAGTCCTTCCCTGATGTACCATGTCTAGAGCTGTAAGGATTTTGTGGACTGTTTAAGACATATTTTTGGAAGTTAAATGAAGCAAGTACACATAGCTGAAGAAGTTAAAGTTAACCTGTTGTTTGCTAATGCATTTTTAAATTTAGAATGCACCTGTGCCCAGGCTATAACCATTAACTTTCTCTGACTTCTGTAGCTGTAGCTACTGTGGAGTTACTAATTTTCAGAGTTCACAACAGAAGCATTGAAATCACAGATTTCTATTCATACTTGCTATCACAGCATAAATCTGGCAGCCTGCCAGCCCTCTAATGAAAACAAACAGCCGATGCTGTAAACTCTGGGAAATCAACTGAAATCTGACTCTAGAGTTGTTGTTGCTATCTTTGAGGATTAATATTACACAATACATGCCTCTACATAGGTCAGGGATAGTTTTTGTTTTTAAATCTCTTTTAATACTATTACAAATATGTAAATATTTTAATGTCCATAGTCTTGACAATTGTGTACTTTAATGTCTATAGTTTCTAGCACAATTAGCACTAATAGCTGAAAATCCTGGCAAGTTAGAGTGACAACGAGGATGTTTAGGTGTGATTTTATCCCTGGCACACTAAAGGAGGCAACAGATATTTTAACGATAAAAGAGCAAAATCAGCTTGGACCCACATTTTAAATTGCTAGTGAGGGTCACAGGATCAGTGGTAGTGTACTTAACTGCCTCAGGGCCGGCCGTAGTAGAAAAACAGCCGGCCTGGAGCTCTCTAGATCTGAGCGGGCGTCTTTAGACGTCCGCTCAGACACGCCCCCTCGCGTGCGCCAAAATTATTGGGGGGTCCTAGGTGACATTAGGTGTCTTGGAGACCCCTTATGTCTCCATAAAGAGGACCTGTCACATATTTTGCTATCACATAGGGGGGGGGTATTAGCCCCCGTATGTGATAGCAAAAAAGTTTAGTGGGGGAAAAAAAGGAAAAAAAAATGTAAGTTTCCCCCCCCCAACTTTAAAGTTACACATAAAAAAGAATAAAAAAAAGTCCCCACCCATACATACACGCATGCAAACATGCGTCGGGGGCGCATACATGCAAAAAAGACGATTGCGCCCATTACGCCGCACATGTTACATATCGTCGCAAAGCCGCAGTGAGAGCAATAAGTCTAGGGACATCAATCACTGATAACACTAAACTGATGAGCGGTAAAAGCTTTTAAAGTGTCGCCTATGGCCAATTTTGGGTATGGTAGTTTTCTGCGATTTCGCGGGTGCTTGCTATTTTAAAGCTTGACAGGTTTGGTGTCTATTTACCCGACGTGACCCGATCTTTTATATTTTACCAAAAAACTGGTTAATAATAAATGTTTCCTAACATAATGTAATAATGTAATTTTCAACATTTTCTGTAATTTTTCCTAATTATAATAAAAAATAAAAACCCCAGTGGTGATTAAATATCACCAAAATAAAGCTCTATCTGTCCCTAAAAAATGGTATAAAATTCATTTCAGTACAGCGTTGCATGACGGAATAAAAGTCAGTCAAAGTACCGCAGCGCTGAACACTGAAAAATGGCCTGGCTAGGAAGGGGGTCTAAACACCTGGTCTTGAAGTGGTTAATGAAGACTTATAAACAACTTATCTCTCTTTCTCTCTCTCTCTTTTCTGCATCAGTAACTACATTCAGACAAAGCAACAAGTCAGGAGCTGACTTGTGGCTTGAAAAACATTTAAGCACTGGTATTTTTATGTCAGGCTTTCTATATTTACGTTGTATAATCGACAGCAAGAACCTTATAGCAATTTTTGCAGCTTCACCAGCAAGTGCATTCAAGGATCACCGGATTACAGACAAAAGGGAATTAGCTGGACCAGTGCACGACAGTAATGTCTGGATGTAAAACTTAGCATGCAGGCTGTATTCCCTGTAAGCATATCATTGCATAATTTTTAATGGTGTGGTGTGCTTTTAATAGTAGTACCAAAATAAAACATCCAGTATGTTTGGGTTGTTACCAAAGACATCAAAATAACAGTTTCATAAAAAAAAGCATAACAGTACATTTCAATGTACTGCAGCCCATAGAAAACAAAAAGACATTTGCTTTCATTGGTTTGTCTGGTGTTGGTCAAAAGCATTTGCTGACTGTTTGCCACTGGTAGTGGTCTATATTGCAAAAGTATAAAATGCAAGCAGCACGTTTCCAAGCCGTCACACTGCAGAAAAATAGAGGGCAAACAGATTAACGCAAAGTGTTTTTATCATCACAAATTTTTATACATGTCACTTTCAAAGATGAAAAATGAACAGAAGAAAGCAAAATCATTGTTATCAGTAAATAAAAGAACAGCTATATTAGCATAAATAAACAGTTTGCATTTACACTGGGCAGATCATTCACATCAGGTCTGAAAAGATGAATAGCTCATTTCAACCCCTGAGATTCTTCTGCAGACACTGGAAGAAGTTCTGACAAGGATCTTTGGAATGAAACACTTTGAGAAACAATGGGAAGGATACAAAGAAAACAGAATAAAGGAACTGCCTGAAGACTCTTGGAGTTCAAGCTAAGAGCAAAAAAAGGAAAGGTTCATTATCACACTGTGCCCTTGGTAGAGATGCCACATATAAAAAAACCCACATTATGAGCAAACTCCAAATTATTGTTTATGTATCTATTTATTTTGGTTTGGTTTTGTTCATATCTCAACTTGATGTTTAAAGAGGATTTCTGATTTACTGTAACTTAAAATCCCCCATTTATTGAGTGGACTTGAGTAAAAGATATCTGGATAATTGGACTTTGGTCTGCCATTCACTGTAAACATCAGCAGGATGAGGATTTCCATTACTGTTTACAAAATAATAAAATGCTTTAAAACACTTTAAATACATAGCTATTGACAAAATCTGATATTCTGTTTGCTTGCAACTCTTGATCAATTTAACAGCAAACCCCTCAGTGTAGCAAACTCCAAACAAATAGCATGGCTGATTACAGCGTTAATACAGAAGTTATAATTGTATACATGTCAGCTTACATTTTAACTGCAGTGGTTCTATAGTAAAATTTAAAATGTATCCATAGCTCCCAGTTATTCCCATTTGGGATAAAATCCATCAGCCCTTCTTCTCTTCTGTATTGTGCCTTTTTATGGTCAAAAATAAATAAATAAATACATCAATCACATAGTCACATAGTATTTTCAGGTTGAATAAAGACATAAGTCCATCAAGTCTAACCTATATTTGATCTGGTGCTTATTTGCTTTGACATCAACAATGAAAACCAGAGTGTTATTGTCCTCAATATTCTTCATAGTGGACTCAGTGGTCGGAGGGAACTTAATGATGGCATAATGGTCAAGCTTGTTCCTTGTGGGGGCACTTTTCCTTGGGTATTTGGGTTGCCTCCTCAGTCTCAAGGTTTTGGGTCTCCAGAATGTACGAGTGGTCCTGATCTTCTTCTTGTGACTGTGAACACCTTTTAGTATGGCCTTCTTAGCTTTGAGAGCCTTAGACTTTGCTTCAGTCTTGGCAGGGACAGCTTCCTTCTTCGCTTTCGGTGCCAATCAAAGTATTCAAATGTGCCAATTCATATTTACTAAACTTCATTTTTTTTTTTTTTACATTTGTGTTTTTTAATCCTAATTATAATAAAAGTAAATAAATTATAATAAAAGTAAAGGCACAAATAATATACAAACCTACTACACATTATGTAGTGTATTCCCAATTGCCTCTTCAGTCTGTAGATTTTTATGACTATTGGAGCTTGAAGTTCCTTTACATAATTAATGTAAAACGCACAAATTAAAAGGGAAACAAAAATGTACCTGTTGTCGGCAAAATGTATATTCAGATTTCAAACATGAGGTCCAGAAAAGCAATAGAATTAAATATTAACTATACTTTTAAGAAGGTATCCTTTAAGTTAACCCCCAGCACTCACTCAAAGTTGTATCCCATGCAGACCTATGGAAAGACCATTTATCATGGATCCCAACAATAAATGGGCTTTCCATGGAATGAATACAAATTTTACCATGCATACTGAGAAGAAGTGATGGACAGGTAGAACAGTTTCCAGTGGTAGCATGGATCTGACATGAGCATGGACAACTGAGTACAGTTGTGCCCATGGTGAGTCACACAGCTACCACTCCAAACTCTCCGGGCCAGTCCCCAACTTCTTCTGTCCATGTTCAGAAAAAAACCCATTCAGTCCTATGGAGAGACCATCTATCATACACCCCAACAATAGATGGCCTTTCATAGGGATGAATACAATTTTCACATGCATGTTTAGAAGAAGTGAAGGAGTAGTGTAAGAGTTTCCAATGGCTGAATCCGACAGGATCTTGGATAGGTGACTATAAGACTTTGGGAGGGTTTATGTTCAAGCAAAATAAAAAAAGTAAATGATTTCTTTGAATACACAAGTAACAATGTATATCAAAGAAATTTATTTACAAGGGTTGTATAGACATTTCTTGTCTACTCATCCACAGTCAAACCTCTAAAAATGACATTTGTTTTATCACACAAAAACTGGGATGGTTGACAGTATGCAAATGACTGGAATAGAGTTAAAGAGAGATAAAATACAGACAGCAAATTATGTTTGGCAGAATTTTTAAATATTAATGTAATTTTATTGGTATCTATCTACCAGTAGCTGCCTCATTTCCAACCTTCGGCTTATATTCGGGTCAATACTTTTTCCCAGTTTTTTTTTGGTCAAATTAGGTACCTCGGCTTATATTCGGGACGGCTTATACTCGAGTATATACGGAAGTTGAACTTTATCACCTTGACAAATATAATTGCCTGTTTTACACTCAAGCACAGCCCCACATGCATTTTGTTTCCTTAATGTAGTGAATAGAGTGAAGCAGTGTTCATTTTGGGAGACTAAAAAGACAGTTTTTGCTTGAACATGATTGAATAAATGAAGTGCATTAGTGCACACTTGCCTTACCTTCTCCAGTGCTGTCAGATGGACCTCCAGTCCTCCGTTCTGACCCCTGCGGCACCGATCTCTGCTGACGACACTTTCGGGTTCCCAGACATCGTCTTCAACCATTGAGTGGCCACCACAATGTAACTCATGCGCATAAACACAAGACTTACATCCTCCCCAGCATCAGGCCGATTCACGGCATCTTTACTTCTGCTTAAAGCTAATTGAACATCCTCTACTACTGGTACAAATCACATCCAACACTTCCGTAAAGTGTGATTTGGTCCTTACATCTATGTCTGTTTCACGCACACTGACATTTGTGATCTCTGCTGTGGACGATTTTCAAAACAGGTTGACAGCACCTTACTTCTTTAGAGGTACTGAGGTTGATTAACTAAAGGCAAATAAGTTGTTCATTCTGCAGAAAATGTCCCCTTACCCTAGTGAATGTGAGGAAAATTCCCCTTGTAAAGAATAGCCTATCATTTGCAAGGAAAATAAAGAAAAAAACTGTATTTTTGTTGCACATATTTAAATGAGGGAAGTCAGAGATTCACGTCATTCATCAAGCTAAGGGACAAATTGTGAAATTTATCTTGCAAAGTTAACAGCCTATTTTTCTTTTGTAAACCCAATTGTGTCCTGAAGAGAAAGGCCAATTTGTTTAGCTTATGAGTAAAGTAGCCATTTCTTAACCAAGTTCTGGTAGTTCCCATCAGAGTCTTCTTATGCAGGCTTTTCATTAAGAATCTGCAGTGAAGTTAAAAGTCTAACTTAATTGAGCAGGTGGAAACCATTTTCTTGACAAAGCTAATATTTAACTTACAGAACTAGGCAAAATATGGTGTTAATGAACAATCAATGGATTTACCCTAAGGGCTTGTTTACACCACGTCCAGAACATGTCCAGACCAGAACAGAATGTTCCCAGACCAAAAAAGCATCCCAATGCATCCTTATGGTATTTTTGGGGTCTGTTTACACCAGCGCAGTCCGTTCCAGTCCAGACAAAAAAAAATACTGCTTGTCTAAGTTTCTCTGGTCCAGAATGCACTGCAACGCATTGAAGCGCATAAAAACACATGCAAACATACTGGACTGCTCCTGAAAGCCCACTTTAAGCAAAAATTTGGCAAAAATGCACTGCACTGTGTTGGCAGATCTGCTCCAGATCTGGTCCAGACATGGTGTGAACATAGCCTAACTTTGCATTGTTTGTGTAGATGGGCCATTTAGTCATTGCTTCATTCTTTTTTCACAGTGCAATATGTATGCACAGAAAATGTTAAAGACATTTTGGTAATAGAAAGGCCAAGTCTAAGCAGTAGCCATATACTCTAGGGCTTAAAAAAAGTGAAGACTAAGGCTGGGTTCACACCATTTCCCGGACGAGATCTGGAATGCAGTGCATCGCGTTTTCACCACAATTTTACCGCAATTTTAACCCCAATTTTGGCGTGTTCCGGAGCTGTTTTTTTGCATGCTTTTGTTTTAGCTTATAATGGGCTCTCAGGTGCGTTTTTTATGCGTTTCTATGCATTCTAGTGCATTCCAGACCAGACAAAATGAGACATGCAGTATTTTTCTGGTCTGGTCTGGTCTGGTATGGACTGTGCTGGTGTGAACAAAGGCCAGAAATGGCATAGGGATACATTTAGGATGCATTTTGGGTCCGGAAACAATCTGGTCTGATCTGGAGACGATCTGGATGTGGTGTGAATGGGCCCTAAAACAATGGAAATTAAAGCGTATATCTAAACCCAAAAAGAACACAATAATACATTACAATTGCAGTTTACCAGTCCTTTGCTATGGTAGCTGAATTTGTTATTTTATTATAATTTTTTCCTTCGTTTTTACCTTGTAATCCTGTGAATAACACACTTCCTGTCCCTTTGTGTCTACAGTCATTTCTCTATTGTATCTATAGAGGGAGTCATGGTTGTTACTCAGACTGGGCTACAAACATGTCTGCCTTTGTTCATCTCTGTTAAGCTGGCCATACACCTTACAATTTATCTGCAGATTTTCTGTGGTCAGATGGAAAAGGTGCAACAGATTCCTCCATCTACACTTAACTGTGTGGATGGAGTAATCTCCACCTGGGCCAATCTGTTGCACTTTTTCCATCTGACCACTGAAAATCTGCAGATAAATTGTAAGGTGTATGGGCACCTTTACATGGTGGATTTTTGGGACAAGCCGTTTACAAAATAAAGATAAGGTTCTTTGTTCTTTCCTTTAAGCTCACAGGAAGTGACAAGGACACTGCATTTTTAGCACGATCAGCAGGTATTTTCTTTTACAAGTTCCTAGCTTGAAAGGTGAAAACTTAGGCAGCCACCACATCCAAAGACTGGTAAGCTGCATTTTTTTTATTTGGGTTTAGACGCACTTTAATTGCCGGCAGACATTATACAGATGCATTCATAATAGCCGAGGTATAGAAATAAACTGTAGTGTTAAAGTAAACAAGCCCAAAAAGATCCTCTTAAGCATGCCTCTAAATGAAACAAATGAAAGTTTTGTTGTTGTTGTTTTTTATAGGCAGGCATGCTATTGCTATTCTCCTATTAGAAGTGGATATCTCATATATATATTCATTACTTCTGCGTATGCCATTTTTTGCTCTCATTCTTAGATGTTCTACCTATTGTTTACCGGGATACAACATAAGCATCACTTCTTTTTTTTTTTCATTTATCAATGAACCATTTCAGTTGCTTCTTCTCTAACACGGAGAACTAGGAGCACCCAAAGATTCTATTGTTGAATGTGCCACAGACAGATAGGTTTCATTCCCTGTTGGGTATTGCATGCTGACTTACACTGGGAAGAAAGGTTTGATAAATTCTATCATATAACTTTTTTCTCTAGCATATCAATTGTATGAAAAGCGCAGAGGTGAAATTACTTTTGTCATACACTGTGCTGGTGTTATGCTGTTATATTCCCTTGAACCCCAACCAAAAAACAAACTGCTTGCTTGCTTCAAATTCATTTCAATGCAGATGGAGGGTGAATTGCCACAAAGTCGTGTTGCACTTTCTAGTGCAGTATATAAAATGAAGACAGTGTCTGACTGCTTGCTCTGTCCTTTGCAGAGCATTCCTCATCCACAGATACATTTTCACACATGAGGATAAATGTGGAATGCAATATTACATTACAGTGTATTAAACATTTATTTGTATAAACATGAAAAAGCACTGCGTTTCACCTCTGTCTACAGTGCAATCCAACTGTTAACTGTTAAAGGAAACTTTTCATGAGAGAAACATGGAGGTTTAGATTGTTGCCCTCTCCTAAAAAATGCTAGTTACCTGGTAGTCATGCTGACCCTCTTGGTTTTAGTCAGATAGAGACTTCTGACTTTTTCTTTTCCTGATGTATATACTTGCTCTGTTAAATATATATAAGGAAGGAAAGAACAAAAACAGCCACAAAATCTTTAGAGTTGTTGTCTTTGTATCATATACAGGGTTATTCACAAAAGGGTGAGGAGTTTGGAGAAGTCAGGATAAGTGAACAATCTAGGACGACATAGCTGAACTGGAAAGTGAGCTGAATTGGAGAATTTTTTTTAAAGGCCAATTGAGAAAAAAATGCACCACACATCAAAAACATATTAACCTCCTTGGCGGTATTCCCGAGTGTGGCTCAGGGTTAATTTTCAGTACCATAAGCAGTAACCCCCGAGCCACACTCTGGAATACACTGCGGTTCTCTTGCCTTGTCCATCAAGCCACGCTGTGTCCTCCGGCCGATGCCGGCATCCAGGTTCCGTCCCTTGCGAGCGTCTGCGTCTCAGGGGGCAGAACCGGCGGGAGATTCAAAAGTTAAGAAAAAAAGAAAACTAATAGAACGAATAAAGGAAGAAAAAAGAGAAAAAAATCATACCACCAGGGAGGTTAAAAAATGCCCATGCCCTTGTTTGCAAAAATGCATCCAGGTCTGGTCCGGACATTTAGTGGGTCCCTTAGAGAAAACAGCTCGAGGGCACCAATACATCCTTGTCATCGTCGACTATGCCACCAGATACCCTGAGGCCATCCCACTACGCAAGGCTAATACTAAAAATATTGTGAAAGAGTTGGTTCAGATGTTTACACGGTTTGGGATACCAAAGACGTTGCTCACGGACCAGGGGACACCGTTTGTTTCCCGTATTATGAAAGAGCTATGTCAGCTATTTAACGTACAGACCCTGAGAACGTCAGTGTACCACCCCCAGACAGACGGACTGGTAGAAAGCTTTAACCGGACCCGAAAGGGGATGTTGAGAAAAGTTGTTAGCAGGGATGGGAAATATTGGGACTTGTTGCTTCCTTACCTGTTTGCAGTTTGAGAGATTCCCCAAAGTTCTACGGGCTTCTCCCCATTTGAGCTTTTATAAGGTAGGCATCCCAGGGGTATACTGGATGTCCTAAAGGAAACCTGGGAAGAACAGGGAGTAACCGGGACCAATGTGCTCCAGTATGTTGAAGATATGCGTATGCGTATGACTCAGATTGCCCCTCTGGTTCGCCAGCATATGGAGCAGGCGCAGAGTAGGCAGAAGTCCTACTATGACCAGAGAGCCACAGTGAGAGACAGTTTGAGAGGGGGGACAGAGTAATGGTTCTAGTACCCACTGCAGAAAGCAAACTTCTAGCACAGTGGCAAGGACCCTATGAGGTTTTGGAAAAAGTGAGCCCAGTAAATTATAAAGTTAGTCAGCCAGGACGCCGGAAGAAGGAGGCCGTGTTCCACATAAACCTTCTTAAGCTATGGAGGACTAGAGAGGCCTGCATGGCCACAGGGGGTGATACCAAGTCTGATCAGCAGGCTCCTAGACCTTCAGTGACAATCTCTCCAGAGCTGACACCTGAGCAAATAGAGGAGGCTAGATGCTTGGTTGAGAAGAATAGAGATGTCTTCTCCCCCAACCCTGGACAAACCCGAGAGATTACCCATGGTATTGTTACAGAACCAGGGGTTACCGTAAGGGTGAAATCATACCGCATTCCGGAGGCAAAAAGGGAAGCTGTAAGGGCTGAAGTCAAGAAAATGCTTGAGCTTGGAGTGATAGAGGAGTCTCACAGCCAGTGGTTCAGCCCCATTGTTCTAGTGCCTAAACCTGATGGGTCTATCAGGTTCTGTAATGACTTCAGGAAGTTAAACGAGATGTCTAAGTTTGACGCCTATCCCATGATAATTCGGATACGGAATCCGTTAACGGAATTCGTATTTCGTTTTGGTTGACCAAACAGAGGTTTTCTCTTCTGCTGCTGAGAGTTGCATTACAATACAGGCAGGAAATACGAAATTCCGTTGACAAAATTCCATCAGCCTGCTCATGTATTGGTCCTAGTTAGATACATATTTACAACCTTTTAGTTGACCCTCCTGCACTGTATGCTGAGGCCCCATCCCAGCATTAGGAATTAATCAATCTACCAGCCTCAGGGACAACAATTCTTAGACTGACTACAGTCTGGCAATAGCACACAAAATGTAATAGTGACACAACTGCAAAAAAGCAGAGTCACTACAGAATACAGTAACAGATAAAGGTCTGTAGATGCCCTTGCACTTGATATGTACAGATGATACCTTTGTAAGATAAGTAAATAGGTCCTCTTGAACAGATTGACTGAGTACATCTAGCGGCTTTTTGAAAATGCTGCAACATTGAATCTCTAAGCTTATTTTAAATGTCATAATAATTCAATTACACTATACCCAGATGTAATAAATACAGCCTGGATGTTTCTATATTTCTTTGATTTTCTTTGAATAATGTAAAAATACATATGAAAGCATCAATAAATACAAGAACAAAAATGTAATATCTTACAGCATACCAACCCTTAGATCCGGTGGCTGCAATATTTTTTATCTGCCGTGTTTCCTTTATTTTCACCTGGTGATCTTGCCAGTAACAAACTTTCTGTCCCAGGGTGACAATGCTCACTCACTGTATTATATCTACAGAGAAGCAGCATTGTCACCCTAGGACAGGACTACTAATTACTAGGGTTGGGCTCGATGTTCGAACATTGCTAGTTCGTGTGTTCGCCAAACACACGAACTATAAGGGCGTTCAGTAGTCTGTTCGACCACTGAACAAGGCAATGCACCTTCTGAAGCCCTAATTGGCTAAAGGCTTGCACCAAGACTTTGCCCAATCAGGGCACAGAGAACAGTGAGAGCCATGATTGGGCAAAGTCATGATGACTCTGCCCAATCATGGCTCACTCTGTTACAACTGTAAACATTTGGGCAGAGCTAGCTGTCACTGCTAGCTCCGCCCAAATGTGTATATGTTACCGGCATCTGTCAAAATGCCATTATGCGGAGGGTGTTCGTCCCGAGTGAACTGGACGGCGGTCATCGTTTTTTTATTATTATTTCTATTTATTTTTTATTGGGTTTTTTTCGCCGAGTGGTCGTCATCGTCGTGGACAACGCTGCACGTCGTGATTGACGTTGGATTACATCGGTGGGCCAATTTTTGTTTTTTAAATAAAAGACTTGTCAAAAACATGTCTTTTTGGTTTTTTTTCCAAATAAAGGATTTTTTCAAAAGTGTGGACTTTTTATTTACAATTTTATTTAACCCTTTAGTGAATGGGTAGTAAGTACCCCTTACTCATTCACAAGGGGGGCAACATCTGGGTGCCCCTTTATTAAAGGGGTACCCTCATGTGAATAAGTCCCCCTAACCGCAGACCCCCACAACCAACGCCCCAGTGCTTGTGGGGAAGATGCCCTTGTCCCCATTGGCACAGGGACAAGGTGCTTTTCCAGGGGCGACCCTGGAAAAGCACCCTCTCAGTGCCGAGGGCATGTAGCCTGGTATGGGACGGAAGGGGGGGGGGCGCTCGCTTGTCTCCCTCTTTCCAGCCCTGCCAGGTCTATGCTTGGATCAAGGGTCTGGTAGGGAATTCTAGGGGGGACCCCATGCCCCCCCGTTTTTGGGGGTGGGGTTCCTCCTTAAAATTCCTACCAGACCTTAAGGGACTGGAATGACTTTAAGGGGGAACCCCACACACTTTTCTTTTGTTTTTTTACATGACCTTAAGGGTCTGGTATGACTTTGAGGGGGAACCCCACGCTTTAAAAAAAAAAAAAATTGATCCCTTCTAACATTCCAACCAGACCTAAAGGGGGAGGAACTTCACACTTTAAGAATAAAAACAATGTCATTCAATTTTTCTTTAGAAATGTCAGTTTTGCTGCAGCAGGTTCTATACATTGTACAGATATGCCACTTCACAGGCAGGTTAAGGGGACCCCCCAGGCATGATATTTAAATAAATTTTTCATTTTTATTGTTACCCTTTAAGTGATGTTAAAACCACTAGGTTATTCACTAAAGGGTTAAGAGTTTGGAGAAGGCAGGAACTGGAACTGGAAAGTGAGCTGCATTGGAGATTTTTTTTTCAAATCAGCTATGTTGTCCTAGATTGTTCACTTCTCCTGTCTTCTCCAAACTCTTCACCCTTATGTGAATAACCCTGAATGTCTTATATAAAATAACTAAAAAAAAGAATGGTGCAAAGCTAAAGCTGCTCCCTCTATGAGCCAATCAGGTTAATTTTCTACACTCCTTTTTCCCCATTTGAAAGAACAACCCTAACTAGATGTTATCAACCACTAGATACCTGTTCTAATTTTGGCCCTGTTACTGCAGTTCAGTTTTTGTATATTGTTCTACAGTTACTTGGCATTTCTGAATATCTAATATGACCAAATAAGGGAACAAATTCAATTTACAGAAAATAAATGAAATCTAAGATTTGATAATGTATTGTGCAAACGAAAAGACCAAATGGCCATATTTGCAGCATGTGTTAACATGTTTGCGTCGACACTCATTAAAAGGAGTTTTAGCCATGTTGCTCTTCATTGCATTTTTTATGTGCATTGAGTTGTATGGTTATAACAATGACAATCACAATATAATAGATTGGTGGGGACATTCAATGCTTGTGCATGAATCCTTTGATCTTCACTAGCACCAGAGTAAGATCCAAATAGTTGACAGAAGTATGTTGTTTCTCATAAGTAAATCTCAAATATACTGGTGATGATTAAGATACTCCAAAACACAGGATGTGGGAAAAGGGTTCATATGCATGTACTAGAATGGGTATAATTTTAATGGCAGCATTTCAATAGGTTGGTTTTAGCAATTTAAGAAGGTTATGTGTATTGATAAAGCAGTTCCTATATTATTATTACTTTTTGAAAATGTAAGTATTGTGATATTTGGGGAAGTTAGCACAATGGTGAGCGCTTAATGACCAGCCTCAAAGCCATTTTAACATAAAAAGGACATTCTTTTATTTATTCCGTAACAGAAAATAGCTTTCTTCAGCAGCACAACGTAAAGTCTACTTGTCTTTTTAGCAAACAGGGAGTATTATCTCACAATTCTCAGGTTTTCCCATACACCCAGGAGTCTATTCACTAAGCTTCTGTAGGCAGCCGAGTGACTAACCGACCCCAAGCGAAGTGAGCCGAACGCTGTTCGGCTATTCGCTTCAGGCTGGTACAGCTGATTCCAGCCGTATGTCGGCTAAAATCACCCGTACATCGGGTGGCTATGGGTCGGCTGAACATGCTCAGCATGTTCCGCCAACCCGAAGTGCAGAATGAGTTCGACTCAGCCGATCCAACATCTGGATTGGCTAAGCCGAACCTCTGGCAGGCTACTCGCTGCTGTTCGGTCTATTCTCATAGATGCTGAACAGCAGTGAGGAAATAGCCAAATGCCGCTTAGCGGGTGCAATAGCTTGTTTGCTATTGACTATTTTCAATTGCAAATTGGCTATTTTCAATTGCAAATTGAAATAGCCAATAGGAATCTAGCTATGCAACGGCTCCGATGTCAGAAAAAAAAAACTGAGCAGGGAAAGGCTTACTCGGGTTTACCCTGGCCCGGCCGGGTTCTCAGTGTGTAATGACAGCTTCCCTGGTTACCTGGTAACCAGGGACGCTGATCTCTCTGAAAGTGGCCGGACCCAGCCGTGAGATGACCCAGCCGCTCAGCCAGCTTCGGCTTTCACCTCGGCTCAGTCGAGTCGAAGCGTATGCGTAAGCGTATACGACTGAGCCACACGGCCGACTTCGGGAGCTGTACGGGCTATACTGAACCGAAGGGGTCCTGAGGCCGAAGCTAGCCGAAGGATCAGCCAAAGCTACGGCTAGATCCTTCAGCAGCTTAGTAAATAGACCCCTCAGTGTCCCAATCCCAGGACTTCTGGCTCTTCCAGCCTTCCTGGCTGTTCCCCTTGTGGCTCCACCACACCACCCGGCTTGGCCCTCGTATGCCTCCAGCACACACCACACCTGGCTTGGCCCTCCAGCACACACCACACCAATTCCTCTCTTGAACTCTTGTCGGGACTCTTAATGAGGCTCTCAATGCTAGTTTCTTCCCTGCTATGAATAGCAAGTTTCTTCCCTGCAAAACTGTTCACATTCTGCAACCTCTCAGACCCTCTAGCGGAGAGTCCTGGGTGACTGTGTTGCCAACATACTCAATGGCATTTCCACTCACTGCCACAGTATATATAAAGTATCTCAATAATTTACTGCACCAGAACTAAATAAAGGACCAGTCCATTGGATCCTTCCATGTAGTGTTACTCAAAGTGTATCCCTTTTCCACGCCCAACCTTAGGCAATAGCAGGAGACTCCTCTCACTGTTCTTTATTTATTTATCTGCGGAATAAAAAACAACCATTTACACATAAGGATGGGATAACCATTGTATCTATAAAGCAGTTCCAGAGTTTACCAGCTGCTGGTAAGTAAAATCTGAAAAATATTTAACTTACAGTACAATCAGAGAGTTCTAAATTAATACATACGATTGTGGGGGGGTGTATAATAGATCAGGAGTAGAAAACCTTAGCATTCCAGCTGTTGTAGAACTACAAGTCCTACGAGGCATTGCAAGACTAAGAGATACTCAGATGGATAACACCCAGAGGTAGAGGCATGACAGGATTGGCATGACAGGATTTGCAGTTCCAGCACAGTTGGAATGCCAAGGTACCCCTTAATAGAGCCTTAGCAGAAATGTGCGTTCAAAGCTTTTATTTTTATTTTATTTTTAGGGAAACGTGCAGCAGATGCTTTTGTGTGTGTACCTTTTTTTAATCTATTGAGCCATTTTGGTCAAGCTCTGCCATTTGAGTGAAGTTTTAGCTACGCTTTCTACTTCTGTGTATATTGATTACCTTGGATTCCAGGTTTCATACATTCTCTCCTGGCTTTGAACCATTAGCTGTGACTACTGAATTTCAGTCACTGGTTTATATTTCTTCTCTCTGTTTAATCCTAAGGATGCATTCATGGCTAAACTCAGCATTAGTGAGCAGCCATACTGATCATTATCAAATAGTATATGTACGTTTACCAAATATACTACAAAGAAATCATTTTTTTCAGGCAGTCTGTGCAATATGTGAAGTATTTTGTTATGGTGGTAAAAAAATATTCAAGATAGCTTGGAGCTGTTTACAATTTCATAACAGGTGCCAGTAGGAGAGATATGTATCTAAATGAATATCACTAATGTGGAAAGAGCTATCTCCTAAATATTTGTTTGGTAAGTTGTTTGTCATTTTTAATTATAGTCCTAAAGTACAGGAAGGAGATGATTTTGCACTAAAGATATCATGTGTGGATTTATCATAAATAGTGGATATGTCATAGTCCTTTCCATCAACAATGTTATGTTCCCATCTACGATGTAATTACAGTTGGCACCTACAGCCATAATGACAAGGTGAGCAGGTGTACAGACAGTAAAACTTATTTTGGGTTCACAAAGTTCCTTTTATCAAACTTGTTACATACCTTACTATACCCTTACTGGTAGTTTAAAGCTGAACTTCAGGCAAAAAGCTAAATACACAGATAATATATATATATATGGTAGCTGTGTTACTTGCCAGGGAGGAAAACTATTTTTTTCTGCTGCAGTTAAATAACTTATAGGTTTTGTTCCTCCCCCCTGTAATTAGACAGTGGAAAGCCAAGCACCAGATTAGTGAGCTCATCTTTTTGTCACTCTGCTCTCCCCTCCTATCGGCATGTACCTTGTTGGCACATACCAACTGCAGCACACCTAGCTGACTCTATATGCTACTTCTCCACCTTTCAGTTTAAACTCTGCTGTAGAGGGGCTGCAAGAGTTTGATACCAAATCAAATTAAGGTATATACATTTCTTAAAATATATTTTTTTAAATGCATTTTGTTATGTATTAATAAATACAAAGCTGCATTATTTCTTTCTTTTATATCTACGTGGAGTTCATTACTCGGAGCACTGAGCGCTATTAATGGAACTAACGGAGGTTTGGTTTGGATACTAATGGATCATGTTGCAGTTTGGCCCCAGGGCATCTGGACTTGCCTTTGGCTACCCTCAGTTATATAATAGCTGTGTGCGCTTACATTTTTGGTAGAGTAAAGCATTATTTCTCTTCCTTTTACGGTTGTACAGTATGTACAGTATGTCTGCTACTTTCTTAGCTGGTTGAAGTTCATGTGTTCTTATTCAGAAATCGAAAAAAGAAAACGTATATTCTATTGACCATTAGCCGCCTACAGTCTTAAAGGATAATTGGTTCAGATTTTGCAACAGAGTCTTAAAGTTTAATTAAAGTCAAAAGGATTTTATTCTATTTCAAATGCTGATGAAATCACTTACAATGGATGCTGTTCCTTGATGTATAAAAGTTTTAGTTTCCTGCATAATCAGCTGGTCCCCTGAGCAGTGGTCCTGACTTCCTATTTTAGAGTGCCTCCTTTCTCAACCTAGAGTGCTATGTAGTCACCTCATGTGCTAGTAAGCTGTATGTGTCTCCACAAGCTCACAGAAAAGTCCATGAGCCCATCGCACTCCTGACCACTCACTCCAATGAAAGAAGCTGGGTGCACGGTGATCAACAGGTGGCAGCCGTGACGAACATGTAGAAAATCAGGGATACTGGCACTCCAGTAGTAATGCAAAACGTCTATTTAATGACGTGGTAACATATCACACAAGATGCAATGAACGTTTCGGGGTCACACAGAATCCCCTTCCTCAGGCAAAAGACATGTGACATGTTACTACTGGATTGCCGGTATCCCTAATTTTCTCCACAAGCACACAGACACAGCAAATCAAGCTACTCCCCTCCCCATGGCTCTCCTCCCTCCTCCAAGCTAGTAGGTGTACAGTTGCTGGAGTCTACACAGTCCTTTCTAATCTTGTACTGGACAGGAAGTTCAGGGAAGCTGAGTTCAGAGGCTTGTAAGCAGCTGTTAAAACATATGATGATTGTAAGTGTTTGGGGAAAATGTAAAAGCAATGTTTTGCTGGGTGATGTATATTTGTTTGATCTGGATTTATTACTGAAAAAAAGTTTAAGAGTTTTAGAGTTTAATACTACTTTAATGTCATTGTTTTGACCCTTATATATTTATTTTAATTACAGATTCAAATTTCTGTGTCCAAAAGCACCCGTCATATTCTTAGTTTCTTTCATTTTCTAAACTCCTGTTGCACACTGGAAACTTCCATTCTGTTTCTCTTTTAATTGACCTTACTAGCTTTTACCGATCTTTAAGTGGATATTTAAGCCCTTTACTTGACATTTAAGTTCTCCCGATCCTCAAGACATGCTTCAGATAATCCCCCTACACTCTGGAAAATGGAATTAGATTTGAAGCTTAGCTGTTACATTTGTTGAAAATGGATGGTAGTTTGAAAACAGTGAGTGAACTTCATGTTATGAACTGGTTCACCATTCAAGGACAGAAAATGGTGTAGTTTACCACGTTCTAAGCAGACACTGATGACTCTTTGGAGGCCATGAAATATTAATTTCATGTAGAATCCAATTTTTTAAAATGTCAGTCCACTTAAAGATGTTCATATCCACTTAAAGACCGGTGAAAGCTAGTAAGTTAATTTATGCAGAAACATATATGACAACTTGATAGATGTTGAACCCGTGTCAATTTTGACAACTCTTTCAAGCAGCTAAGAATATTGTTGAACAAAATTTTATGTAAAAACATGTGAGAGTTCAGCCAGGACCTGGGCCTCCACAGCAAAATAGCTTATTCAAAAACACACCCCAGTTCAACCTTATCAGGCAATGAGTTAATGATCACTCTGATAACTTTGCTCTCTCTTCTTACCAGCACATTTCCTGTCTGCACATGTGCACTTTAGCCTGATTGGCTTCCAGTGCTGGCCCTCTTTCCTGATGTATAAGCTTATTTCAAGACAAATTCATATACTTATGTTAGTTACCGTATATTAAAACAATGTTTAATAATTTGTTTTAGTGAATACATAACCAAATCATTTTGTTAGATCTCCTTGAAGTTCAGCTTTAATTTTGATTAAAAACAAGTGAAAATGTTTTTTTTTTTTTGCTGGTTCTGTGCTATTGGTGTAGTTAGTGTAATGCCTTCAGCTATAGGCGCTTATGGACATGAGATATTAGGCCTGTTACATAAGCATCTTTGATTTGATTAGATATAAAAGGAATATATGCGTTACACATTATTTCAACCGACAGATGTCTTAGTGCACCAGAGTAAGGTGACACATTCAGTTGGGTTCACAAGATCTAATTCTCCATTGCCAACCTGCCACGGCTGACAGATAAGATGAAACTCCATGTCACTGCAGGGTACAAGCCATCAGCAGGGTGGGGTTACATCCACTGCCTCCACGGACTTTCTTGTGAGAGCCATCTGAAATAACAGCTGCTGAAAGACAGTTAATGTGCATACGTTTGCAATAGGGGTGGTAATAAAGAATCAAGCCAGCTTAGAACTTGCAGTGAGTGAATAGCCGAATGCCGCTGAGCGTCAATCGGCTTGGCTATTCTGCTCGCTCCCTCTGTGGTACCAAACAGAAGCAGAACAGAACAATAGTGAAAAAAGTACAACACAATAAATAGAAAACGATTGTGAAAATAAATAGCAAACTAGCTAATGCACTCGCTCTCTGCTGCTGTCAATCACTAGTGGGGACCTCTGCTTCTGTCTGCTTTGACAGTCTGCTTTGAGCCTGATGAAGGGGACTGTGTGTGGCCCTGAAACTTTAGTGAATAGCCCGTACAGCAGCCCTTCGGTTCTACTGAACCGAAGGGGTCCTGGGGCCAAAGCTAGCCGAAGGATCAGCCGAAGCTACGGCTAGATCCTTTGCGCTGCTTCGTGAATAGACCCCTATGTGTTTCGGAGTAAGAACATGTTGTTACATACTTACAGGAACAGTCAAAGCTGTATTGTTGTACATAATTATACTATATTTAAGGAGATATACTAGTGAAGGCAAAATGGTGAGAATGATGGTTGGTTGTTACCTCTTTTCCCTTGCTGCCAGGTCTGGATTAAATGGTAAGCAAAATAAGCATGTGCTTAGTACATCAAGGGAAGGGAGCACCACAAAGTTTTCCCCTTAGTTATTATGCCAATAATGGATAAGTGCACTTTAAACAAAGTGAAATTATCCTTTTTGCCCTCTTTGCGCTGAGCTAACAGATTCCACCCTCCCCCTCCACAGAGGTTTCCTTACTGAGATCTGATTGCAATGGTATCTATTGTTTATTTACACTACAGTGCTCTACAAGTCATCTCTCTTCTGGTCGCACAGACACATTACAGCTCCATAGGCTTGTATGCTATGGGGCTCGTTTACCTTTTTTGAAGATGCATAAGGGTCCTACTGCACTCCTTACTGGACGCTCCTTCTATCAGGAGGTGGGTGCTAAAGTGACCGCAGATAGCGCCACATAAATCACATGAAAAAACAGGAACGTCACAAGCACACAACCTAATAATGTGTCCAAAAGTATGTCTTCTTTATTGATGCATATTGTTACATATACAGCGCAACGTTTCGGGGCCACGCAGGGTCATCTTCATCAGGCTCAATTTGAGCCTGATGAAGGGGACCGTGTGTGGCCCTGAAACTTTAGGCTGTATATGTGACATATGTGTCAATAAAAAAGATGCACTTTTGGACACATTACTAAGTTGTGTGCTTGTGACGTTCCTGTTTTTTCGTTTACCTTTGTGCCTTAGCTGAGTCAAAGGGAGATGAGTTTCATTGACTTCTTACTTTTGAATTCTGATTTATCAAAGAAGTGATTTCCTTTATCATTATTAAATAAAATGCCTCAGTCAGTTGATTGATTTTAGTTCATGCCCACTCTGATAAATAAATACAATTAAAATGTTTTCCTATAACATATTTTGGGGTCTGGCCTGGGGTTGACTGGAATAAAGCTGAATACGGTTGATAAAGCAATGGAAGGCCCCAGGGGATCATCATCGTTAAACTATGCATAGGGCACTAGGTGCCCCATGATCGGACCCTTTTTGCAGCTGAGGGATCTTGGATTTGGTGTTTGTAGGCTTTTCCTTTCTGATGGTTTAATTTAAATGTCCTGGTTTCCTTCCACAAACCTAAAAACACACTTGTAGGTAAACTTGTTTCTGACCACCCTGGCCTTAAAACATTTACGTGTTGGTGCTATATATTTTGTGCTTTACCAATATGAGAAATAAAAAAGATAAATAAGTGAGGGACAGAAACAAAACAGCACCATTTCGAAAAAAAAGTGTTTAAAAAAAAAATATTGTAGATGAGTGTATATGATCAAACCACGTAGGAAAACATGGAACAATTTTATAGCATTTAAGTATAACTATGGGAAACCGATGTTTTTCAGATTTTGATAGTAGTCAAGGGTTAGAACCACAGGTTTATTTTGCTGCCGATATCCATTTCCTCTCTTGAATCACCCTGATTGCCATTATCACCAGCAATGAAAGTGTCAGGAGGTGTTGGTGTCAGGCACACAGATGCAGGGAGACTCGCCAATACAAAAGACACCTCTACATAAGTAGACTGAATTGTTATGTACAGCCTCCTATATAGTGGTAGTCAGCATATGTAGAGTCCATGTGCGAGGTAACCATAAGCAAAATCCGAGTCTCAATCCAATAACGTAGCACAAGTCAGGGCGGGCAGCAAGGTTCAGGGTCAGAATGGCAAGCCAAAGGTCAGAATAACAGTAGAAACAGGAGGACTAAGAGAGCTAGGTACTACATTATGAAATACTGCAATAACCAAGCACCTACTGTTTGGTTTGATTCAAATGTATAACTGTTGGCACTGAAGTGATATCATCCTTGGGGGCGTAGCTTCCTGTCTGCTGATCTTCATTAGGCTGTGCAGTGACTGCCACTGTCTCTTTAAGGAGTGTACACATGCAGGTGTCAGCAGCCAGAGAACTGCATGGAGGAGCAGGAGCAGTTCGATGGAGGGGAAGAGGAGACACAAGCAGCGGCCGCTGAGACAAGACCCGCGGCTGACACTCAACATCCGTGGACAGCTGGGGGGATGCATCCAAGGAACGCAGGGCACCCAGAGGTAAGTTCTCACAGAAAGTGAGGGTAAATCCAAAATATTGAGTTGCCATCAGAACAGGAATAAAGAGGAAATATTCCAATGGGGACACTTGCTCCTGTGACAACTGTCTATTTCCATTGGAAAATTCCTCTCACTTCCTGCATAGTCTACTGAATAGGAAGTAAAGGGAAATCTCCCTAATGAGACATCAAACCTGACAGCTATTTCAACTCTCCCTTACTCTATCTATGTTTGCTTTAGATATACTTTAAGGGTCCTATTTATAAGTCTTAATGATGTTTGCATAGCATTCCCATCACTAGATGGAGCCAAGAGCATAGGAAATGCTCCTCGGCTCCATCCTGTGCGAGGAAAGCTGTGAGAATGGCATTTACCTAGCACATGGCTAGGCAGAAGACTTATAAATAGACCCCTTAGTTTAACCTACATATTAGAATTGCATCCTCACCTGTTGCAGAATGATTCTTAATGAAGTTCTACTTTAAAAATCTTCCAACTAGTCCATCTAAATTCTCTCCTTTTTATTTTCATTGCTTTTTTACAGGTACCAGACTAGACTAAAAAAGATACAGCCATGTATAAGGGCACTGACAGCTGGCATTAAATGGCAAATAGCATCCATTTGCTATTCTAAAAGTATTTTACCCTTATTTAAAAAATAGCTATAGTCATAGACACGGTGTATTGCTGGCACCTTTTTATTTTTTAAGTTAAAAAATATAGAATTTTTTTTTGATTATTGTGGAAATTTAAAAAAATGGGTAGACATAAACAATAAAAAAAAAAACCTAAAAACAAAACATGATTACAAGCTTATTTAGAATGTGTCAGAAATCTACACCACTGCAAGACTGTGAAAACAACACCATGTTCTTTGAAAGAATTATACTGGGTAGAGTTGGCAGGGCTCATCGCTTCTAAAGGTTGTATGCTTATAGACTCCGGCAAGGTAATTTCAGGACAGCTAGAGCAAACTCCTGATAATATGCAACTGCCCAGTTCACCTTAGAAATGGACTAATAAGGTGCAGGCTAATAAGATGAGCCAAAATTGTAAAGTTCCTATACTTTAAAGCTGAACTCCAGGCAGATATAAAAGGTACACAATAATGAAGCTCTGTATTCATTAATACATTATTTAATGTATTTTAATTGCAAGCAGTGTGAGTTCCCATACCTTATATCAGATGTTTTCAGTCTGCTGTACAGCAGAGCTCAGAGAGGAGGAGGAAGAAGCAGCACAGCCAAACAGATGTTACACTGTGGTGCAAGGATCATGCTGATAGGAAGACAGAGTGGAATGACAGAAAGATGAGCTTATCAGTGTGCTGCTTCTTTTTTCATTGTCCAGGCACGGGGTGAAGGTAAGCAAGGAGGCCTGTAAGTGAAAGTAATACAGAAATACAAATCATTGCAAGTAAAGCAGCGCTCTCTGTATTTTTCACCTGCTTATTTAGCTGTTTGGCTATAGTTTAGCATCGACACATCACTGTTGTTTTTTATTGTTACAAACAAGGAATTAAAAGAAAGTTTATTTTTTAAACAATAAACTAAAACCCCGTTCACAGCGGTTCGGCTGTGCGGATTCGGCACCACGGATCCGCCGATATTAATGATCCCATACATTGCTATGGGGACCATTCATGCGACCGCAATGAACCGCCCCCCGCCCGAACTGCTCCCTGCACTATTTTGACCATGCTGATCAGGGCGGTTTCCATACAGGTTTTAATGGAACAATGCTAATCAGCGTGGTTTTGGATGTTTTTAATTGCGTTCCAGCATTGAAATGCAATTAAAACTCCCAAAACCTCCCTTTTGAGATCTGCGCTGATCCGCAACCGCCCTGGTGTGAATGCACTCTAAAACTTCAATTATGTTACTCAAATATTTACATTTCAGTTTTTGGAAGATGCTGTATTTCCACTTTTGCAGTCAAATTTGTATAAGGCCGGGCACACACACACCTAGATTTTCTGTGTGTGGTTATTTGCAAGTTTATGAGCGTTTTGCACATTTTGATGCGCGTTGTGACATGAAGGCGCGCGTTTTGATTGGCAGCTTAAGAAACCTTGCGGGCAATGGATGAAGGCGCGTAGAAAAACGTTCACGGAAATGTGCAACATGCTTCTGCCGCTTGTTTTCAGGCGTTTCCATTGAAGTTTATGAGGCAAAAACTTGCTGTTAACCGCCCAGAGAAGCTCCTGTACCAACTTCGGGCATTTGGTGTTTTCCTGCTGGTGATTTGATGCTCAGGTGTGAACAGGGGTCATTGAAAATCACGGCATTTCTTGTGTTGGGCATTTAAAAGCACTTTTCCTGCCGCTCAAAAACGCCTAGGTGTGAACCAGACCTTATCCCCACTATATGTATGCCATGTGTTCCCATTCACACAGTATACCAAAAAATATTTTGTTTAGAATATATTTCTTATCTTTGTAGTTGTTCTTTGGAGCAGAATTAAACATTAAACACCCAAGTCTTGATCTTTAACCCTTTGTTAGGACAGCCAGTCCTGCACAGATCATTAACAACTAATATTGAAATCTGACAGCACAGTACATACAGGGTTAATTATGGCAAGCATATCTCCCCAGCCTCCTCATAACCATAAAACACAAAGGGAGAACTAAGTAGGATATTTTAGTATTGTAGTTCTCAGAAAAAGTAGAAAGCTGCATCCTTTAATTTTTTTTTAAGTGATGGTATGTCATTGTGAACAAGTAACAAATATAAAGTAGGTGGTATCTCAGTTTTACCGCAAAAGTGGAAATAATCACCCGCTGCTGCTCTTAAAGAAGAGTTCTGGGTTTTATAAAAACTTACCTTTGCAATGGGGCTAACCCTGCACTGCAAGGGCTAAGTGCTATTTTTGTCTAGGGGGCTCAAATAAAGCAGATATAGTCGGGAAGCTAGCCAATCAGGGAGCCGGGCAGCCAGTCATTACCCACCCCGCTAGCTTCCTGATTGGCCAGAAAGCCAGCTCCATGCTTCCTCGTCACCTGGTGATGAGGAAGCATGAAGCCGGCTTCCCAGCTAATCAGGAAGCCGGGCAGTGAGCCATTACACACCGCCTGGATTCCCGGCTAATCAGGAAGCCGGGCGGCGAGTCGTTACCTGCCCCCCAGCTTCCTGATTGGCCAGAAAGCTGGCTCCATGCTTCCTCATCACCGGGTGACAAGGAAGCATGTAGACAACTTCCCAGCTAATTCGGAAGCCGGTCGGCGAGTCATTACACACCACCCGCCTGCCTTAATGGGACTTCCGGTATCGGTATTCAGTATCGGCGAATACTGGGAAAAAAATACCGGTACTCGTACTCGATACCGATAAACCGGCATTGGTGCATCCGTAAATATAATAATATGTATAACTACACGTGTTCCTTTCATTCGAACATTGAATAGTCACATTTCGCCTCTCTAAATGGTGCCAACATTTATTCATTAAATAGCAAGCAGTTTATTTATTTATATATATTTTTTTTAAATTGTCAAACTGATGAGTGCATGACTGTGCAGAATAAAGATAGCAGCCAGTTTTCAGCAGCGTGTCTCATTGATGACCATTCACTATAGTTACCCAGATTTGAAAAACTAAAAACTCCCCTACCCATGTGTTGCTTTGTGCAGTGCCGCTGTACGGACAGGCGCAGTTCCCGCAGCTGCCGCCGGGGGCGCATGTGCCTTAGTTTTGGCTGAGCAGCACATTAAAGTTCCAAACCGTGTTGGAGGAAAACAGGGCTCTCTCCTGGTCTCGGCGTGCTAGAAAGCGGAGCGAACGGGATCGGAAAGATAAAGAAAATCCCCGCTTCACTGAGCGCTGCTGTGGAATCTCTGAACCAGGAACCGGCATAGATATCCCAGGTCAATATTCCGTCGAGTGGGGGGAAAGAAAAAAAAAAGAACACCAGGATCGAAAGGATTATGACAGTGGCGGCTCGGGATAAGCCTTGATTCACACATCCATATTGCATATGGTTTTATTTGCCGTGTGTCTGGATTGGAATGGGAGTCGTGGCGTTCACATGAGATTCTTATTGCCTTAAGAAGAATAAAAGGGGCAGTGTGTGGGATGCTACTGGAGACAGAGCACAGATTCTTCCCGAGGAATGAAGAACGCTCACATTGCAGGGATCGAATGCTGCAAAAAGACCTGGTAAATACTTCTCTGCCTGTCACACTTGGGGCTCTGACAATGACAGGTGTCACACGGGGGCTGAGGCTTCAGCCTGATTACAGGGGGAGGGAGGGGGGCAGTGCCATCCCCCTTAACTTTCAAGAGTCTTTTGGGGGAGCATTGCTACATGTCCTAGAACTGCTACTTCAAGCCATGCAGTGCCTGTCTGGATTCATGCACAGAGCAGAATCTATCATACAATGAAGGATACTGTGTATCTATATATGCCTATTTAAGTCATATGTTGAATGCAGAATCTTCCTAGGACTGGCCATGGAAGGGTTAAACATACGTGGTGCCTGTCTGCCATAGGGATCGTGCAAAGAGCATTATATACTGTAGAGAGCAAACGATCATGTGCTGCTTTCTCTGTCTATATGGGTAGATAAGTCATATGTGGCATATCTTTCAATGCAGAGTCTTAGGACTGGCAGTGCACGGGTTAAAGGCATGCGGTGCGTGTAATAGGGATCACGCAAAGAGCATAATGTACTAGAGAGTGGATGATTTTGTGTATCCCTCTTCTTTTATCTTTTTATGCATATATAAGTCATATGTTGCATATTAGTAAGTGCAAAATAGTCTTAGAACTGGCAGTGCAAGGGTTAAAGACATGCAGTGTCTGTCTGGCATTGGGATCATGCAAAGAGCATAATGTTATAGAGAGTGAGGGTTCTTATCTATCTATCTATCTATCTATCTATCTATCTATCTATCTATCTATCTATCTATCGCACTCTCTCTCTCTCTCTCTCTCTCTCTCTCTAATAAATATAGGGCTTTAAAAGCATAATGCTCTTTGTACTAGCAGTGCAAGGGTTAAAGGCATGCCCATCTTCATCTACTTGCCAGTAATAGGGATCATGCAAAGAGCACCATGTACTAAAGCGTAAAGGTTCATGTGTATCCTTAGAGATATATGCATATAATAAGTCATGTGGCATATCTTTCAATGTAAAATGTTCTTAGAGCGGGCAGTGCGAGGGTTAAAAGACAATTAGTGTCTGCCCCCATATAATTGTGGGTAGTGGGGATCATGCAAAGAACACAATGTAATACAGGTTGAAGGTTCTTGGATGTGTGTGTGTATGTATATATATATATGTATATATATATATATACACACTTAGGACTGGCAGTGCAAGGGTTAATGGCAGAGCTGTTATGATCAGCACCATGTTCTATTTCAAGTGTTTTTGTTTTTTTTAACCTGATGACATGATTGATATTTAGGATTTCCTTTTAGAACATGCACAGAGCTTAGATTGACCTTTTCGGCCCATTTTTTTTTAATGTGCAGGCGAATGTTGCTTTAGTATTTCACCTTTTGGGACGTTTGAGGTTTGTTGATGCCTCTCTCCCCTCTAAAGAGATAACAAAACAAGAAAATGGCAACATGACTTAGCCCCATCCAATATTTGCAAGCAGTTAGGTTCATTTTTTTTTTTGCATTGCTCCCCATTGCACAGCTCAGGCTCATAAGCTGCATGCAAAAACTAGGCTTTTGGGTAGAGGGAGGGATGGAGGAGGATTATTCAGGCTTTTAAAATACCCCAAAAGAAAAGAGGTTAATCAGCTTTTTTATTTTATGGAGAATTTAAGAATACACATATTTAACAGCTCAGCTTCCTGCCCCAGGATGGACTTGAAAATGTGCCGTGTTGTTTATTGTAGCGATTGGGTCCTATTTAAATGGCGTGTCAGAAATCAGGCAGAGTGGAGGAAAGGTGTTGATATTAAAACTAATTAAAAATCTTTATTTTTATGCTTCATGAAAAAGCAGTGCATGAAAAGAGCTATTTTTAGTGAAAACCCTCAGTCACGGATGTGTTTTTAGAAGCAGCACAGAGCTTTGTTTGAATGATATTTAGCTGGACGTAATGACCAGACTATCATTTCAATCCAATCTTCACTGTCAATTAGGTGCTTTCATAATAATATAGATAAACATACATTTGTTCCAGATTAAATGATAGGAAAAATGGGCATAGAAAAAAAAACAACAAAGGGATTGTGCAGATTTATACATGTCATATGGCTGAAAATGCTATTTGGTGTGTATTTTTGTCCTTAGAAATGCCTTGTTTATACATTATTCATTTTTTTCTTACAACCAGCAACAGTTATCCTTGCTGTTTAAAAAAATATGATTGCAGTGTGCTCATTGTTTTTATGGGCTTGTTTTTGAAATCTGTGCAGCCAGTTATTTATTAAATACTTCATGTGCTCCTGTTCTGAAAACCCTATGTTAAAGTCAAGACGTATAAATTAAACTCGGGCATTGTGCCTGTGCTAGACTGTACACTGTAAATAAAATTGTTGGAAGATGTGTTGAAAGAGGTGAACTTTTCATTAATTTTTAAAAAGGTGGATGCAGGTCCGTAATAAGTCCTTAAAATTCATTGGCATTATCTCTTCCTGTCTGCAGAGGATGACTTAAACATAACATATTTCTTACAGCTGAACTCCAGCAACCTCCTGTCATCTAGATTACATTCTTAAGTTTCATTTTTAATGCCCTTTATATGCTCATTATCTAGATGTGTCCGAAGCTGTGTGGCTGCCTTGCTAAATGTTAGGATCAATAAACAATACAAACTAAAAAAAAAAGGAGGACGGCAGATGCATGCTTTTATTTTCTTTATCTTCTTGTGTCTGGTGATGTCAGGCTCTCGTTTGTTAGCATGAGCTCACATGCAGCTTCTTAGAGTGAGACTTCTAGGTGATTAGAGGTCCAGTGCTGGTAATTGCATTTTGAAGCACACATTGTACATGTGATGAAATAATAAAGACCATCCATCAACCCTGCCAGGGTGCAGTGTCATGTCCATAAAACAACGAAGAGGCACCCTTTGAAGCAGTTTATTTGGCGGTTTATCTTTCATGGAGCAGTCCTGTATAGCTCCTCTAGTAATTCTAGTAAGTGGTATGCTGTATTTATGGAGCTGTGTGATGGTGTTTTATTGGTGGACCCAGAGAAATATGAAGGTTGGATTGAGGTCCTGTTCTGCTTCCATCAGGATGGTCTGTGTGTTTTCAGTTCTCGTGTAGGTTTTAAAGCACCGTTAACCAATGCATTGGCCAAATGTAATCTGTCCCTTTTTTATAGTTAGATCTGTTCGACTCAAGCCAAATCCTTACAGAGAACTTTGGAACTTTCACCTTTAGCATATACCAAACAGAACAGGCCTTGAATCTCATGTGTAGTAATACATATGGCTGGCAGATATATACAAGCAGCCTAGGCAAATGGAGCAGGGTAAAAAGATATTGAAAGGATCATACTTGCAAGTGTACTTCATTCCTATAATAGCCGTCATTGGATTAGTGGCCCCTTGAAGCAGTGTATTGTATTTGCAGTTGTTTCCTATGCAGTTTTTCTGTATGGCGGATCACTGTCAACACTCGTTGACGCTTGGGTGATCACTGGATACACCTAAAATTCTTTGACAATTGCATTCGCCATGGAGCGCAATTCTCTCTCTGTTGGACATACACACAATACTTTTTCTGCTATTTATTGTTCTGGTTGTACAGTGGTCATTAAATTACAAACAAACATACATCTGCTATTGTTGATTCTGTACTGAAAACCCATGCAGGCCTGCAGGCTAGTATAACTTTGATGGTAGGCTGATTTAAGTGATACATTTTGGCGTAGTACTTTGCTACAAGCTATAATCTAAGGCTGGCCATACACCTATCAATTTTTTTTCGTAAAAACCCGCGGGCTGAATGAAAAAAATTGACCTGATTCCTCCATCAACACAAACAGCGTGTGGATCGAGGAATCCCGCTGTTTACATTGTATTCTGACAGGTGCCACTGCCACCTGTCAGAATATTCAATCAGAGCGGGCAGTTCATTGGCTGCCAGATCTGATTGAAAATTTTCCAACTGGCTCCTTCAATCAGCTGATCAAGGAATGCCAGCTGAAAGGGAGCCGACAGCCCCACACACTGTGCAAATTTCGGCTCTACATTAAAAACCGTCCGAAATTCAACCAGTGTATGGGCATCTTAACCCTTACTTGGGTAACTTTAAAGTGTACCATTCCCATCAAATAGACAACCTATCAGTTTCTTGTATGTTGTGCTAGATAGCACTCCATATACAGGTGAAACTCGAAAAATTAGAATATCGTGCAAAAGTTAATTTATTTCACTAATGCAACTTAAAAGGTGAAACTAATATATGAGATAGACTCATCACACTCAAAGCAAGATATTTCAAGCCGTGATTTGTCATAATTGTGATGATTATGGCTTACAGCTCATGAAAACCCAGATCCACAATTTCAGAAAATTTTTGGCAGTGTGGGCAGGTGCCAAGTCCTGCTGGAAAATGAAGTCAGCATCCCCATAGAGCTCGTCTGTGGAAGAAAGCATGAAGTGCTCCAAAATCTCCTGGTAGACGGCTAAGTTGCATTAGTGAAATAAATGAACTTTTGCACGATATTCTAATTTTCTGAGTTTCACCTGTATATTTACAAACTGCATAATAGGCAATTGTGGTAGTGTCCCATCTCTGGTCCCGCCGCCGGCGCTCCTCGATGACATCCGCCGTCTTCTGTAGCTTCCTCCGCCCACCTCAGCTGCCAGGGTGGGAGGAAGACTGCAGAGACGGTGAGACCGGCCATCCAGAAAGTTAGCAGGGAAAAGAAGGTACATGGAGGATCTCTGCACCGACCTCCACCCCAACCCCCCCC
>NW_017306924.1:687810-689866 GCF_000935625.1 Nanorana parkeri | reverse complement strand
CTGTGCGTCACTCTGACCTCTGCGCTGTGCGTCACTCTGACCTCTGCGCTGTGCGTCACTCTGACCTCTGCGCTGTGCGTCACTCTGAACTCTGCGCTGTGCGTCACACTAACCTCTGCGCTTTGCGTCACTGACCTCTGCACTGTGTGCGTCACTCTTCGATGTGCGTCTCACTGACCCTGCGCTGTGCGTCACTCTGACCTCTGCGCTGTGCGTCTCTCTGACCTCTGCGCTGTGCGTCTCTCTGACCTCTGCGCTGTGCGTCTCTCTGACCTCTGCGCTGTGCGTCTCTCTGACCTCTGCGCTGTGCGTCTCTCTGACCTCTGCGCTGTGCGTCTCTCTGACCTCTGCGCTGTGCGTCTCTCTGACCTCTGCGCTGTGCGTCTCTCTGACCTCTGCGCTGTGCGTCTCTCTGACCTCTGCGCTGTGCGTCTCTCTGACCTCTGCGCTGTGCGTCTCTCTGACCTCTGCGCTGTGCGTCTCTCTGACCTCTGCGCTGTGCGTCTCTCTGACCTCTGCGCTGTGCGTCTCTCTGACCTCTGCGCTGTGCGTCTCTCTGACCTCTGCGCTGTGCGTCTCTCTGACCTCTGCGCTGTGCGTCTCTCTGACCTCTGCGCTGTGCGTCTCTCTGACCTCTGCGCTGTGCGTCTCTCTGACCTCTGCGCTGTGCGTCTCTCTGACCTCTGCGCTGTGCGTCTCTCTGACCTCTGCGCTGTGCGTCTCTCTGACCTCTGCGCTTTGCGTCACACTGACCTCTGCTCTGTGCGTCACACTGACCTCTGCGCTTTGAGTCACACTAACCTCTGCACTTTGCGTCATTGACCTCTGCACTGTGTGCGTCACTCTTCGATGTGCGTCTCACTGACCCTGCGCTGTGCGTCACTCTGACCTCTGCGCTGTGCGTCACTCTGACCTATGCGCTGTGCGTCACTCTGACCTCTGCGCTGTTCGTCACTCTGGCCTCTGCGCTGTGCGTCACTCTGACCTCTGCGCTGTGCGTCACTATGACCTCTGCGCTTTGCGTCACACTGACCTCTGCGCTTTGCGTCACACTAACCTCTGCACTGTGTGCGTCACTCTGCGCTCTGGGTCACTCTGACCTCTTCGATGTGCGTCTCACTGACCCTGCGCTTTGCGTCACACTAACCTCTGCGCTTTGCGTCACACTAACCTCTGCGCTTTGCGTCACACTAACCTCTGCGCTTTGAGTCACACTAACCTCTGCACTTTGCGTCACTGACCTCTGCACTGTGTGCGTCACTCTGCGCTGTGGGTCACTCTGACCTCTTCGATGTGCGTCTCACTGACCCTGCGCTGTGCGTCACACTGACCTCTGCGCTGTGCGTCACACTGACCCTGCGCTGTGCGTCACTCTGACCTCTGCGCTGTGCGTCACTCTGACCTCTGCGCTGTGCGTCACTCTGACCTCTGCGCTGTGCGTCACTCTGACCTCTGCGCTGTGCGTCACTCTGACCTCTGCGCTGTGCGTCACTCTGACCTCTGCGCTGTGCGTCACTCTGACCTCTGCGCTGTGCGTCACTCTGACCTCTGCGCTGTGCGTCACTCTGACCTCTGCGCTGTGCGTCACTCTGACCTCTGCGCTGTGCGTCACTCTGACCTCTGCGCTGTGCGTCACTCTGACCTCTGCGCTGTGCGTCACTCTGACCTCTGCGCTGTGCGTCACTCTGACCTCTGCGCTGTGCGTCACTCTGACCTCTGCGCTGTGCGTCACTCTGACCTCTGCGCTGTGCGTCACTCTGACCTCTGCGCTGTGTGTTACATTACTGACCTTTGCGCTGTGCGTTACATTACTGACCTGGCGGAGTTAAGTCCGGGGCAGGGTAGGGGTTAGGTGGGGCAACTGGTGGCGAGTAACTTTTAAGGCCTGGCTAGTAGCTCAGGACTTGAAATTTTGAGCCCTGGGCAATCTATAACTTTTTTCCTACCCTTCCATCCCCAGAAATTGATTCTTCTAGTTGTAGGCCTGTAGGATAGCCTGGGTCACCACTGCGGCCTAATAGAGAATGAGGCCAGATTACATAAACCAAGGATGGAA
>NW_017306924.1:672596-687779 GCF_000935625.1 Nanorana parkeri | reverse complement strand
AATAGAATACATGTCATATTTGTTCTGCTGCCTCTATTCCCATTAGGGAGAGTCACCCTCTCTGTTTGTCCCGATGACCAGTGTCCCTGAAAGTAAAAGAAAATCCCAAATTTTGTCACCAGAACAGGAATAGATGGAATATCTTCCAATGGTGACTCTGGTTCTGCTGACCTCCAGGGATTTCACTCTCTTTGGAGGGATTTCCTCTCACTTCCTGTTGCAGCTATCGGAAAGTAAGTGAAGGGAAAGCTCCCCAATGGGACACAGATGGCAAGGGTTATTACTCTCCCTCACTCTATCCAAAATTATAAAAAAAGTTTTGGCTTCCATTTTTGCGTTCTATTCTACTTTAGGAATCTTAATAACACACAAATCTATTTAGCTATCCTATAGAATCCGAAAATATATGCTTTACGTTAAAAAGATCTATAATTTACCATCTTCAGGTACTGAAATAGGAACTCTGTATTCATTAGCAGATATCAGTAACCTGTGTGCCTTTTAGCTATTAAATATTTTATAATGAAAAGCTCATCTGCAACAAGAAAATCAGTCCTAATTTAATCCTAATTAAATTCTAGCCAGATTTTGCATGCAGTAATGCATGTTCTAGGTGGTAATAAAGCTTGTTCCTGATGGCAATAAGCAGCAGTATTGCGTTAGTATTATCATGCTGGTGACAGAATAGTGTCTCAGCTGTCAAGATGTAGCTAGCATAAGTAAACATCCATCCTTTACCACTATATTAGGCCTTTCCATATTGCTACTAGTCTTGCTAGCTTTTTATATATAGTGTATTTTAACAATCTGCCATATCTTATCAGCCTGTGTTCTCATTATACCAGTGTTTGCTGTCTTCAATTCAGCCCATATTCCATTTTTTTATACTTCATATGCCATCCATCCAAATGCTTCTTCAAATCCCACTGAAAATGCCCATAACCTCTGCAATCCAAAATACAAATGTAACCCTATACAGAAGCTGGTCAGGGCATTTTCTTGTTCAGTGCACACCCAAACCCCTCCACATCCCAGTTGGGATTGCAGAGAATTGAATTAGCATGTTTTATCATTTCGTGGAATAACAGAAGGTTTGTTGGTGCTTTTGGCAATACATGATTTGACATTGTTAATGTCAGTGATGTCATTTCTGTAAAGGAACGGCATAATGACTCATGGTATGATGTAGACTCTGAGCTTATAAGCACAATAGGTATCTTCATTTAGTGTTAAGAGGAAATAGACATTGGCAAGCATTGTTTTTTTTCTGCACAAAGACACATTGTGGCCCAACATGCTTATTTAGTAGGGTAGAGCAAGACGTAATGATATACATACTGCAGTTATACAAAGCAGCAAATAATAATTACTGCTGTCAGGTAACTGATGAGTTTTGATTAGTTGCTAAAGATTACTGCATATTGCGCATCATATTTACACTGCCTTATTGCATAAGCTTACATGTGTTAGAAGATACAGGCTACATCTTCTAATTGGAGATACAGACATGATATGTTACCTCCATTTGATTCCAAAGATTAAAAAAGAAAGTATGATTTGCTTATCTAAATCAATAGCACTGATTCAAACTGTGAACCTATTTTTATTCTAAATCCATCAGAAGTGAATTATATTCAGTTAGCTGGATGCAACCATACTTTCCCGTAAGGCCTCCTTGTCCTCAAACCATTTTGATTTAGCAGACCGTTCTGTTAAAAGGTTTGGCGCATGCTAGTGCAAACATTTTATTTCTTTTATTATTCTTGTATAACATTCTGACCATTATGAAATGTCTTTGTTTGTTTATTTTTAGTACAAAATCAGGTTCAAGGTATGCAGTGGGCTGTTTTGATACAGGATACAGTGGTTTAATGCAGCCTTTAAAAAGTTGCAAACAATGAATGACGGTCACATATTAATAAATACCTATTCTTCTAGTTAACTAGAATTTTATCATACTGATTAAGCAAACTATTCCGCTGGTGAATTGTTTAAACAATGCAGAATAAAAAAATCACAAACCAAAGAAACAGGGCTGAAGAGGAATAATGGAACAGAGAGGGGGGAATTTGTCAAAACTGGAGCAAACTAAATCTGGAGCAAACTGAAGAGAGATGCTGATTGGTTGCCATGGGCAACTGCCTTAGAGTCTGGCTGCTCCAGTCTTGATACATTCCCCCCAGAGTATATAAATCCATCTTTTAAATTTTGTTTTATCTACTATTATTATTATATACCACACAATTCTATCTTTTACTATAAATATGTACCACATGTCAAAGGATTCTGAATGCATGATGGCTTAGCCAAAGAGAGAGATGCTACTGACTTTGAGGCTGTGTTTTGATTGAAACCTCAAGGTGGCCATCCGATAAGAAGTCACTACAATGAGTCTTTTTTTGTGTGTAAATTTCATCTTAAATGATTACGGTTCATTTTCCAATAATACCCAACAACATGCTAGAAAAAAAAAAACAGGATTTGTTTCTGGCACATGATTGATTTTATTTACACACAGATTACTCGAAATGTTCTTGTTGAAGTTGGCATTTGCATATTAGACCACCTTTGCATTCAGTGCACCTGGGACACTCTGGAAGTGGGTTGCTATTTGTAGGCAGCTGGACATGCCTCCTATACTATTACATATGCAGGTTTTCTACCTCGGCAGTGACTACAGGTATACATTGGTCATGCTGAAACATACTTGCTTTTTTGTCTTGAATCTTTGCTGGCTAATTTTAGATGGAAATGTTTTTAGTTTAAGTAAAAACTTTGTTTGGAAAAATAGCATCTAGTGCTTGATGCCTATTGGAGGACCAGCAAGACGTACATAGGTCTGTTGTTAATATTGGAAGATATCACCCTGTGTGTTCCCAGAATAAGAGCAGCAAATGTCACAATGTTTCACTTTTGTGTTTAAAAATATACCATTATCAGTAAATGTATGACTGTCGCATTGCTACTTCACATCATTTGTTGGTGTTTGGAAACACTATAAAGGCCAATTCACACCAAGGCGACTTGCCTTGTCACAGATGGGATTGGTTCACACCACTGAGTTGTGATGGGAACGTGGTGGTGTGCGCTGAAAAAAGTACAGCATGCTGTACTTTTTTTCAGCGCAGCAGGATGCGACACAGTGCACCCCGCTGTGCCCGTAGAACTGAATGAAATGTCACTTGTGACAATAAAGTTCTACCAAAAAAAAACCCATAACAGTGCGCTGGGCCGGGATTGGCTCATCAGCATTTTTTTTTTCAACACACACACCAGTGGATGGTGTGAAGGGACCCTAATGGGGTTGATTCACCAGTGCCAAATAGGCACTTTGGAAGGAAAATTTTACTTGGCAAATAAATTCTCCCTGAGGTTAGTCGATGTGGTGGAAACTCACTTTTGCAAAGAATTCCAAATTGTATGCAAGGAAAAAAAAACAACTGGTGGAACATGATTGGATAATAGAAGACAGCAGGGTTTGCCCCATTAGTCACTAAGCTAAGGGAAATTTTCCCTGAAGAGTAGCAATTTCCCTTTGGAAGGGAATAGTCTATTTGCCTTTAGTAAATCAACCCCATTGTCACATATTATTACCTAAACCTGAATGAGCAAAGAACAATGAGCAACAGAAGTAGATGACATCAAATGGAATTTATTGTACATACGAGATATAATTTGTAACTATATCTAATACATTATAGAACAAGTCCAGACAACAAGTAAAATCAATCAGTGAGCTGCTATCCAAAAAAACATTGCAACTGTGCTAAAAAAAAAAGGAAGCCAATGGAGTTCATGTTAATTTACTTTTAAGAAATCCTGCACAGCCAACTCTGACCATTTTTTTTTCTGTCAATAACATCTCAACACTTTGAGATCTCAAGGCAGAAAATTAAGCTTTTGGCTCCAGTACCTAATAAGGTAAATATGGCATTAAAATACTGTAGTTAGTGTGAAGGTGCCCATACACCTATTGGTTATCGTTCGGAAATCATCCACAAATGGTCTTTCGAGCGATATCGATAAGTTGATGGGAGCCCAATGATTTTTTTTTTTACTGTAATCCCGCTCAAATTTTCTCAAAGGGTGAGGCTGGACATTTTTTTTCGAATCGTACAAAAATTGATGGATTAGTGGCGTTTTTGTACGAAAAAGATCGCAACATGAACACTGCACGTGCGCAAATGAAAATCAGTTCTGTCTATCGTCGAAATTCAGCGAGTTAGTATTGCTAATGAACAATTATCGAAATGACATTGGTCTGTGCATGATGGGTTATTTGAGCTAGAATCGAAACAGGGTTTTTGGCAGCAACGAACATTCCATAACGAAAATCGCAGAGTGTATGGCCAGCTTTAGACATTATCCTAGGGATACTGTTGGAGGATGGGGGAGCTACCCTTCATTTTTACAGTTAGGGTTTAGGCAGTGTTTTCCTGGTACATTTTAGGATGCAGGTTAAAGTGGTTAAAGTTCATTTTAAAATAAAGGTTAAATGTTAGGGGGATGTTCTAGTGATAGGATTCTGATGGGGGAGAGGTAAGTGTTAGGGTTGACCATTGAGAAAATCTTTGTCTCTAGAGATGTTTGGCAATACATTTCATGTGTAAAACATTTTTGGTGCCAAATGTCCCACCAACTGACCTTCGGAGACAGATCCATATAGAAAGGGCTGCAAATTTTGCGCTCTGTTGCTACTTATGTGCCAGTGAATGTGAATAAGGCTAAAACAAGCTCAGAGGGGGGTGGTGCTAAAGTGAGCCTACTCACTGGCTTTAATAGTGGGTCAGATTTAGATCCAATTGTGTCATATTTGTCTTTTGCTAGCAAGGCAGGCAGATACCTAAAGAGAAAGCCATAGCCTTTTAGAAAGCTGGGTGCCTTTAAAAGAGAACTATGGTGGTAGGGCTGGAACAACTAATCGACTAAATCGATTTATAATCGATTATTGAAAAAGTTGTCAACGTTTTCAATCATCGATTAAGCGGCTTCCGATTAGTTGGCCCTGTTCATGGCTTCACACAAGCTGCACGCCGCACCTCCTCCCCTCCTCCCCACTTCAAGCTCGTCGCTGCCAGACCCGCCCGCATCCACGCTCCACACGCCGCACCTCCTCCTCTGTTGTATTCTGCTATTGCTGGTGGTATTCTGCATTATGCTGTATAATGTACTGTTGCTGGGTTTTGTAGTCCTCTATAGCCAGTACCATTTTGCATTCATTGCTGTATAATTTTACACTTTTCATTTCACTATATTGCACACCACATTTTTTTTTCTTTTTTACATCCACCGCTCCACACTTGCACCTGTGATGGACTACAATCTCAATACAAACTAGTAGTCTCATCACTGGAGCCATTTTTAAAAATGTATTTTACTTTTTTTATCCGATCAATCGATGAATCAAACTTAATATTCGGCTAACTAATCGATTTTGAAAATAATCGTTAGCTGCAGCTCTATATGGTAGAACCTTCTTTGGCCATAGTTCACTTTAGGGTTACAGGAGAACTTTTATTATGTTCTCCTGTGACCCAAAACTGTGACCCAAAATATAGTGCACTATTGCCCGCTATATGCGGGCAGCGCAAAGCCACACTGCAGCAAGGAAAGATCCAGACAATATTGTTGGGATCCACCCCACCACCTGATTGACAGCTGGCTCTGCCTTTCTACTCTTTCTGGTAAAAATGTGGTTCAAGGCCATCCCCAGTGCTGTCCACCTAGACATTTGGGCACATGATCTCTGCTACTGGGAAAAACAGCCTAATTGAACGCTGGTCCTCACCTTCATTAAAGATCATCTATCCCATAAACTTTAAGGATGAAAATGAGAGAGAAGTTTTTACATTTAATAGTAGAAATTTTTTTTGCATGTAGCAATAGAAAATATTTTAAAGGGTATCTATGGTCAAAAACTACAAATTAATCTGTATTTCTATAATGAATTTCCATAAATTCTACTCCACTCCTAATAACTAGACATGTGTACCGGCAAAACCTTTGTTTAGTTTAGTTTGGATTCGGATTTTGCTTTATTCCGTTTTTCGGGATTCTGGTCCAAAAGTCAATTCATTTTGGGATTCGGACGAAATTCGTTAGCAGTAGTCTGTACACATTGTTGTCCCGTTTTGGTTTCGTTTTGTTGCAGCAAAATTCGTGCTGACTACCGCTGACGAATTTCGTCCGAAATGTCGTTTTCGGAAATTCGGATTAGTTTTCATTCCTCATTTCTGTTATAAATGAATAACGAAAATTCGCATATGTCTACTAATAACTAGAAGTTTGTAAACTTACTGAAGATGCCTATAGGATGTACTTATTCAATGCTCTAACACAATTTCACTCAGCCCTGTGAATATGCACTCTGTCATAACTCACAGAGCTTGTCTTCTGAACTATAACTCAGTGTCTGAACAATGTAACATCATTATTGTTTGCTGGAAGCAATGCATTAAGAGCTATGTAGTCTTCATCACATCAAGCAGCAGGGAAAAAGACAAAGCACATCCAGGAAGTTGATGAAAGTGATGAGTGTTTCTCATGTAGTTCTTTTGAAGTATTGTAAAGCTGGCTATACACTAATATATCTATCTATCGATGGAGATTATATATATATATAGCTATATAAAGATTATATGCAGATTTTCTATGGTCAGGTGGAAAAAGTGCCCCGCTGGCTCTCAAAATACCTGAACAATGCCTTCAGGTATTTTGACAGCCAGGGAGGCCGACTAGCAAGATACTGAAGCTTGGCCCAGTGGGAGATTCCTCCATTGACATGGTTTAGTGTAGATGGAGGAATCTGTTGGACTTTTTCCATCTGACCATAGAAAATCTGCCGATAATCTATAGGTGTACGGCCAGCTTAAGGCTGCTTATGGTCTTGGCAGTTAGATGATCCATGGTACATCTGTAACATCCTCGGGTTTACTATAGCAAGTTAAGTGAAAAGATAAAGGACAATATATAAACGCCTAAAGAAAGTGGCTATCATCTTTACCAACCAATTGAATTATTCCTTTTCGGGTCTGCACTGAAAAGATGACAGCTGGAGTCTTTCTTTTGCTGCGAGCAACACTTCTATGTTCATATTGCCTCCACTCTATAGCTGTAGCCTGCAGAGAAACCTACCTGGAGCAATTCATCATCTTTATCTCTCCACTGGACAATGCTGTATTTATTATTTTATTATAATTGCTAATCCAAGGGCAAGTGAGATCTATTAAACAGTTATACAGATGCTATGCACAGCATTCGCTCTCTTCTGATTTGAACAACATCAGATATTATATTACGGAATCAGAGAGTTGGGTAGCTAAGATTAATACGATTGATTTTATGCTATTTGGGATGCTTGGTTTTACTATCATACCAAAATGGTAAATGTTGTCTGTCTCTGACTTTTAAGTTCATCTCTTGTCAATACATTTTTTTGGTTATGGAGTGGTGAGGGGTTACAACCTATTTTAGGTTTTTATTGCTGTCTGTGTTTCCATTGAGGAGATGTATCTCTCTAGTCTATAGCTTTGATTCTTAATTGTCATCCTAATCCCAAACCTTCAACTCTAGATTTGGTGGTCAGATAGGTATAGAGGAATTTTCTCAATGGTTGCAGCATATCGCAGCATTTTCAGCACTGTTGCTTCTAGCACTTGCTTACCAAACCAGGCTATTTACATTATTAGGATAGACAGGTTAAAGTCAAAATTTCTATGCTGCATGTCAGTCAGCATGATAACCAGACATTTTCAGAAACTATGATAGCCTCTATGGTACTCTTAGGAAAGGCTTATAAAATACAGTAATTTGGGCAGCTAGGTCTACACTGCCTCCCCCGTCTTGATAGCATAGGCAAGTGTACTCACAGCTTCATTTGTTATATCACATGTATGATAATGTACTATATCATATATGTCACACTTTCTAGCATACCTAAAGTAAAAGTTTCAGGTGTTTTAAACCTTATTAAAGTAAAGTTCCCTCCTGAGAGCATCATCTCTGAGCCTGATGAAAGGGATCCTGCACGGCCCCCGAAAGGGCTTGCAAAACGACAGACAGCATACATCAATAAATGACCACCTATTTCTGCCGTCACTTCAAGCGCTCGCTTGTATATCTGCATGGAATCTTGGTAAGGAGTGCAGCAAGGATTTTCTTTCCTTTTCTTTCTTTCCTTCCTAAGAGCAGACACTACAACTTGCCTTCACTAATTAACCAGAAAACCTATTTGTTGCACCTGTCTGATCCTGCTTTAAATTTGTTACCTTGAGCGAACGTCCTCAACATTGGGGGATGAGCTCTGATGACTAATTTTCTCTCTAAGCAGAGTGCCTCAATGGCCTGTACGGATTTTGTCAGTGGACAGGGGAATGGTGGGTAGGTGAGGATTGGCTTTAGTGTAATGTGCCTCCGAAATCAGAAAAATTGGGACATTAGGATCTACAGTACTTGCTTAAGGTGGTTTTAGCTGTATTAGTTCAATAATAATACAGTTGAGAACTGCTTAAGCCTAGATGAAGCAGGTAGACCCGTGAAAGCTTGTCTTGACAAATGAACTGAGTGCAAATAGAAATAGTATCTACTTGAAACTAGATGTAAGGAAACTGTGCACAGATGTTTTCTGACTGTAATAAGTAATAGCTATTGCATATTACCAGAGCCGTAGCTAGCTCCTTTTGTGCCCGAGGCAAGAACAGAAAATTGTGCCCCACAAAAGACCTGTGCGGTATGTGATGTCATGTGCCTCGCCTCCAGGATAGCAGCGCGCATGCGCAGAATGCACTGGAGTCCAAATCCAAAATAGCATAAAAATTTGTTTCGTTTGACGAAACTAATGAATACATTTTTAGTTTCCGTTCATTTAGTCCAAAACTAATTTTTAGTCTTTGCACATGTCTGTGTGTGTGTGTGTGTGTTAGTGTTTTTTTTATTATTATTTTTTAATGTTGGGGGGCTTCGGGGAAATATTAGGGGTCTAAACAGATCCCTGACATTTCCCTTTTGAAATAGAAAAAGAGATTGAGGACACGGAGTCCTCTGCCCATATAGGTGGGGGAGAGCAGCGGGGATCAGAGGAGAAACTGGAGCCTGTGCCGCTCCTCTTCTCCCTCCTGAGCCGTGGCTTTGTTAGCCGCCTGGCACCCCTGTTACCAATGGCACCCTGTGCTTGCCATGGCAACAGGGCAAGGGCATGCCTGGCTGTGCCCCCTCTCAGCTGCGCCTGAGGCAAGTGCCTCACTCGCCCCATGGTAGCTACAGCCCTGCCTATTACAGTCAGAAAAGCAACATCTTTGCAACCCTATGTTCACCCACTGTTCTGTTCTCTGTTATTTCCTTACATATGTTTGTCTGATACCTGACATTTTCTTATGTATTGACAGATTTATATCTCGGCAACCTATAGGTACAGAAAACCTGGAAACTAAAAGTGACACTGAATTCAGAAATTAAGGGGGTTATTCACTGAAGCTGTCGAAGGCAGCCGAGTGAATAACTGAGCCGAAGCGAACTGAGCTGAATGGCGTTCGGCTATTCACTTCGCCTCTGTATGGCTGATTCCAGCCATACATCGGCTAAAATCAGCCGTATATCGGCTGGCTTTGGCTGGCTTTGGTCAGCCGAACATGCTCAATATGTTCGGCTGAGCCGAAGTGCAGAAGCTGTTCGATTCAGCCGATCCAATATCTGGATCAGCTGAGCAGAACCTCCTTCTGTCCACTCGCTACCATTTGCTCCTATTCTCATAGGAGCTGAACGTCAGTGAGTGAATAGCTTGGCTTATACTGCTTGCTATATCCGAGGTAGCGAACGGAATAAAAAAAATGTAAACAAAAAAAAAAACAAATAGAAAACAATTAAAATAAATGTAAAAAAATTTTATTAAAAAAATGCTAAGAAAATATGCAAAGAAAAAAAACAACAGTGTGGGGTTCCCCCCAAAGTCATTCCAGGCCCTTTAGGTCTGGTAGGAATTTTAACGAGGGACCCCAGCCCCAAAAATGGGGATACAAAAACATAGGGTCCCCCAAAAAAATCCCAACCAGACCCTTGACCTGAGCACAGGCCTGGCAGGGCAGGAAAGGGGGGTGGGACGAGCGAGCTCCCCCCCTCCCTGCCATACAAGGTCACATGCCGAGGTCCCCCCTGGAAAAGCACCCTGTCCCCGTGCCAATGGGGACAAGAGGCTCTTCCCCACAAGCCCGGGGGCGTTGGTTGTGGGGGTCTGTGAGCGAGCAGGGAGGCATATTTTGCATTGGGGTACCCCTTGTACCCCCCCCACCCCCTGTGAATGAATAAAAGGGTACAATTTAAATAAAAAGTCCACTTTAAAAAAAATCCTTTAATAGAAAGAAAAACACAAGGAATTTTGACGATTCCTTTAAAAAAAAATCCCCAAAAATCATCAAACAACGTAATCCAGGGTCAATCACAACGTCCAGCATTGTCCACGACGATGACTCGGCGAAATATAAAAAACCCTGATGCGCGCCAACCCGACAGCATGTGATGAGCTCACGCCCCTAAATTAAGAATCTGACAGATGCCAGCAAAATATAAACAATTGGGCGAAGCTAGTGGTGACATCACCGCTAGCTCCACCCAACTGTTTAGATTTGGCCGTCACCTGCCATAGTCTTCCCACAGGTCCCGGACAAATGAAAACAACTGGGTGGAGGCGGCCGTGACATCGCGTTCGGCTCCACCCAGTTGTCCTTTAATGCCAGCCCAGTGTCCTCAACCTGAGGATACTGGGCTGTCATTGAAGGACAACAACTGGGCGGAGTCAATCTTGACATCACGGCTGGCTCCGGCCCGTTGTCATTCGTGGCAGACCATTCTCCCCACTTCGGCTGTGACTACGGCTCAGCCAAGCCGAAGCATATGCGCTGTGCTCGGTTGAGCCATTCGCCTGCCTTTGGCTGCTGTACAGGCTTTTGTGAATAGCCTGCACAGCAGCCCTTCGGTTCGACTGAACCAAAAGGGCTCTGGCAGCTGAAGTGAGCTGATGGATCAATCGAAGCTATGACTGGATCCTTCTGCTCCTTAGTGAATAACCTCTAAATCTTAAAATGCATTCAAGTACCTTAACTATTAATACAAATGTACCTTATGTGTTTATCACTCGGCTGTAGATCCTCAAATAACCTGATTTCATGCTGACACTGTCCTTCCTTCTGGAGGGTGGCTTCTTTTGTTTTCCATGCTCTCTATGTGTGTTGTAAAGTAGCCACCGGTCATGGACTACAAACTCATGTTTGGTTTACTAATTTGTATTGAATTTATAGTCTTATCACAGGAGTGAGCTTGGAGCAGTGGCTATTTTACAACACACACAGGCACCATGGGGAACAAAAGCAGTCACCCTCCAGAAGGAAGCACAGTGTCAGCACCAATTCAGAGATGATTTAAGGATCTACAGCTGGATTATACACAATAAGATACATTTTTGTTAATAGTCACACTGAGCGTTTTGTAGCGCTTTTTCAACAATTTGCCCCCCAAAAATGTCCATTAATTTCTGTTCACCTAAACAGGGTGTGGACAGAAGGTTTTTAAAGGAGATGCAGCTAACAGGTCATGGGGAAGAGAGAGACTGTGAAACACAGACCTCCCAGGCTTCTGAACTAGAGGTATAGTGAGCCCTGAGAAAATGTGGCAGGTGTTTAAAGGCTTAGCTTGGCACCTTTTTATTCAGTGAGGGTGAAACTGTTTTCTACGTTTAGGTAGATCTCTGACAGAGAGAGGCTTTTTGTTTGTTTTTGTTACTAGCTGGCTTGAGAAGAATCAGTGCTGTTTGTGAAAAAGTTGTCACTGAGTACAATAAACTTCCCTGCTAAGGACTATGTCTGGGCACATCCAGACATAATTGTCGGGATCCGTTTCAGCTGCGGCGTCTCAGTATACCACAAGCTGTAGCTACTGATCTTAGGGTGAGCTGAGCTTAGGGTGACGGGGGGACGCTAGTTTGTGTCCTCCCGTTACCCTCAGGAGAACTATGGGGAAAAGCCCTAACCCCATAGTTCTCCTTTTAACATCTGTATTTACTTTGTGTAGATCAGTGACCTAAACTTGGTTGGGCTACTTCTGTTCTGGTTAGGCTGCATAGTAAGCAATTTACAACACCACGCATCTAGTGGTGTATACAGTTCACACATTTGAAGTCTAGATGCGTAGCATAGAAAAATCTTACAAATTACTGCACCACTAGTAACTTTTGGTTATTGTGCCTGTAGGTACATGCCTATGGTGCCTTTTGTTAAATCCGTTTGTGGTTATGAATAGCAGTCTGAAGGTATACAAAGTAAAAATTACCATAGCAGATGACATCAAGATGCCAGCTCCAAAGGGTTTTGCTGATAGTTTGGATATTTTCTCCCCTTTCTTTTTAAGCACAAATAAGTTGCTGCTTTTTATACCCTATAACCCACTTAAGATGCCCGTGGGTGTGTCTTGGCATTCAGTTTGTTCAGCTGAAGTGCACCTGCTTTCTCAGTATGATGGAAGGTTTTACTGTAATTTTGTAATTGCTCTGTTCTATAAACAAATGATATAATGCTGTGTGTACAATATGCTTACAAACACAGTAAATGCTGTTTAGCCTTTAATTATGAAACCATGGTCCTATGAGTATCTTAACAGGATCAGGACATTGAACAGTGGTTGGCACTGGATAATTTGCTCATCTTAAGAACACTGAAAAAGTTGTTATTTTTTTCTTTTTTGTTCAGTTCTGAGACCTTGAAAAGCCAGCGTCATCGCAAATTGTCACTGAAAGCACATTTATTGCAGCACTGTGCAAACAGTTTTTCAGATGAATATGCTATTGTGCTCCTAAAGTGTTTGCACTTCAGCAAATTTTCTTTTATGTTGAAGGGCAATTATGAGCAAAATGTAATTCTGCTATTGAAGAAGCAGCTCGCTGCACAAATAATGTAAATGGACGTGTTCCTACATACTGAGAAACAATGCTTGAGAGGGAAAAGCATTATCGTACATGTTAGGTTCACAGAAACAAAAAAAACGCCATAAACTTACTCAGAATAGCTACACAAATATAGATGTTGACTGTTGTGTAGGAGCTTTTAACGGGTCATGTGGTTGGCAGGTCTCTGTGTACAATCCAACAAAAGGAGGATGAAATAATTGCTGAGCATAAGGTCACTGAAGAGATGCGATTCAGATGGGGTTATATAAAGCCATGTAGCAGGGGAAGATCTCAAAGTTGTCATTCAAACATATGCCAAAAGGGGGCACCCAGAAAGCAGACTCAGGTGCTGAACCATAGAGGTGTATTGAGCCCGATAACTTAACACATGCGAGTGTAGTGCCCAAACATTGGTATAAGTGGGAGAAACCGTGTGCAAAAGTTGCTGTCAGTGCAAGGAATAGTGCCTCATTGTTGGTGTTAGTGGGTTGAATAGTGCCCTATCAATAATATCAGTAGGAGGAACAGTACACAATCATTGCTGTCAGTGTAAGGAAATGCCCAAACGTTGGTATTAGTGGGAGAAACAGTGCACAATCATTGCTGTCAGTGCAAGGAATAGTGCCCTGTCGGTGTTAGTGGGAGGATTAGTGCCCATCATTAATATCAGTAGGAGGAATAGTGCCCCATCATTAATATCAGTTGGAGGACTAGTGCTCCAACGTTGGTGTTAGTGAGAGGAATAGTCCTCCATTGAACAAATGATCTGCACTATCGAAGAAAGGGGGGTGAAAAAAAAGAAAAACCGGACTTGGCTATAAGCCGCTAAAACTCAGGCTCTTAAGCCTCAAAGGTTAATTGATAAATGGTGTAGCGCTATAAGCCTAACGGTGTGGTTACCAAAAAACACGGTGTTGTGAATAATTAAAAGAATAAATGAATAAATAAATAAATACAACCTTTTGAGTGTGTTGGTCTTCTTTCTAAATAACGTATCAATACGTGATACATATATATTAGTGTGGACACTGTGTGACAAGTGAAAAAATGTAAACCAATGTGAATCTCTCTTCAAAGAGAGTAATATATCATAATGAACTGAGTGGTTAAAACAGATACATAATATAAGTGTACGTGTTAAAAACCCACAGTTCCAAACTAAAATATCAAGCCACTGGTATTAAATGTGTGGAAACAAATATAAATGTATAACAATATGTATACAAATTAATAAAAATAAAATAATTATTATATATAAAATACATATAAAAATAATTGATGATGTATCATACACAATAGAAGTGTCCGATTAGATCTTATTCGCGGAAAAACATGTTTTAGACTGATGTGAAACAAAGGGTATGCGTCCCAACTTGAAGTGCCGAAAAACTGCTTGTCAGAAGAAAAGAAGAGTGCATCTGGTGAGATGCACTCACCAGATAACGGAAGAGCGAAAGCCGTCTAGTTTTCTGGGAAAAGTGCCTCGATGCTCCGTCATATGTTACATTCCTTCCTCGTCTCGATGTGTCAGGAAGGGAACCTCTCTTTTGCCATAAAGGGATTTCCAGATGGCGGAAGAACGGAAGCTGTCTGGTATTCCAGGAAAGGGGCCACAGTGCTCCATCCTATGTTACGTTTCCTCCTTGCCTCAATGTGTCTGGAAGGAAGCCGTTATTTGGCCGGCACATCAACAGTCTGAAGAGTACTCTTATCTTGTAGCTGACCAGCCAGCGATATTTTTATTGGCAACGCTATGCTAAGCGTTTTTTATGACATTTAATAAACTTCTGTTTTGATACACTATGAGCACTTTGCTCTGCCCTCCTCTTTTTTTCCGGATTCGAGCATTTATCCTGAGATTTCGAATTGTGACGGTAATCCTGAGATTTTGGATCCTGACGGCCCCTGGAAACTCTATAGGAAATTCCTTCACAGCCAAGTAACGGCTTCCAGCTTCCGTTCTACCGTCATCTGGAAATCCCTTTATGGCAAAAGAAAGGTTCCCTTCCTGACACATCGAGACGAGGGAGGAACGTAACATATGACGGAGCATCGAGGCTCGTTTCCTGGAAAACTAGACGGCTTTCGTTCTTCCGTTATCTGGTGAGTGCATCCCCCACGGGGGTCTTTTCTTCTGACAAGCAGTTTTTCGCCACTTCAAGTTGGGACACATACCCTTTGTTTCACATCAGTCTAAAACATGTTTTTCCGCGAATAAGATCTAATCGGACACTTCTATTGTGTATGATACATCA
>NW_017306924.1:603621-672511 GCF_000935625.1 Nanorana parkeri | reverse complement strand
ATATATATTTTTTTTTTATACATTTATATTTGTATCCACACATTTAATACCAGTGGCTTGATATTTAGTTTAGAACTGTGGGTTTTTAACACATACACTTATATTTTATGTATCTGTTTTAACCACTCAGTTCATTATGATATATTACTCTCTTTGAAGAGAGATTCACATTGTTTACATTTTTCCACTTGTCACACAGTGTCCACACTAATATATATCACGTATCAATACGTTATGTAGAGAGAAGACCAACACACTCAAAAGGTTTTATTTATTTATTCTTTCAATTTTTCACAACACCGTGTTTTTTGGTAACCACACCGTGAGGCTTATAGCACTACACCATTGATCAATTAATAGTGCCCCATTGTTGGTGTCAGTCTGAGGAATAGTGCCCAATCATTGGTGTCAGTGGGAAGAATAGAGCCTTATCATTGGTGTCAGCAGTAAAAATAGTGTCCCAAGGGCTGGTTAAAGATAAAAAAAAGGGCTGCAGATTGGCTAACACTGCCTTAGAGCCACAGCTGATAGTACCCTCTAGTGTGTCCCAGGCTATTTTTGGTGGACTTGCTTATTTTTTCTTAAAATACATCTGCACATATACTGTACACTTAGAATGTGTATCCACTTTTGCACAGTTTTAATGTGCTAAATTCGTACGGTTTAAAAAAACAATATAGTCCGACAAGCACCAACATGCAGAATGTCTGCCAGACAAATATTTGCAGTCTTTTTGACTGACCATTGTATTATCATTTCCTCCTCTACGTACAGTTTTATCATTTATCTAGCAATATGTTTATGAGCAAATATGTTTTTATCTGTGTAAAAGCATGGTGTGAAAAAATTTGCCATGTAATACTGTATCCAATTTCATGAGAAGTAGAAATGGCTGCATTCGGTTATTCTGGAAATCTGGTGACATCTCATCACGCTGTAGTTATTGCTTCCGAATAATCAGCTGTAATAATGGCTCTTGAAGCTTTATGGGTTAGGATCAAACATCCAATCACATATCCTAATGCTTATGGATATAAGCAATATAACCCCTGACACTGTGTGTGGTTTAGGCTGCCTTATCTGTAAAATACAGTCAGTCAAATATTGCATAGAGAGTGCGTATAGGTTGTCACTGGAGCAATGCAATGCTGAAATGTTCATGACAGTCTCCTCATTTAGAATGAAAACGCAGCTATCTTTTATAAGTGATGTCAGAATACCGGAAAGATGAGACTGAAGTGCCAAGACGTTGACTGATTACTGATTTTCCAGGAATTCCAGCTTATACTGGGTGTGAACACAGGCACTGCCAGTGATAGAACTCGTAGTTACTGCAGAAAATAAAACTGTATTTAAATTGACACGGCTTTTCTATATAGAAAAATCCAAATCACTTTAGGATTAGGAAAAACTTATGTTTCACCTTTCCCTTATTTACACATCAGTATTTCATGATAAAAGTGTGCCTCTAGACAATTTTTTGTTGTTGTTTTGGATAGAATGGGAAATGGAAATACCCTCAGTTTTTATTGACGTATTTGTCCCTATTGGGAAATGTACCCCTATATCTGTACTGGGGACCTCTGTCACCGAAAAAGAAAGGGAAATCCAAAATGTTTGCATTTTCCCCAGAACAAGAAGTGGGTGAGAAGTCATTTAGACCCCATTCCCATCAAATCTGTTAGCATCCGTTAGCATTCGATTTTCAATGGAATGCCAACAGAATGTAACCCCAAAAATATATGGGTGTGAATGGGACCAGTTTACATCCCTGCTTTGCAGTGTGCGGAAAACAATTAGAGCATGCTCTACTTTTTTCAGCGCAACAAAATGCAACACATCAAAAAGGTATACCGGCAACACAATACAACAGAACGGAAGTAAAAATAAAAAGATGTTTGTCCACTTAGGACATGTTAATTAATATAAGGATTGGCAACAAAATAAAAATAAAAAATGCAACGGAATGGAAAGCAACTGAAGTCAATAGAGGTTGAAATTGCAAGTCAACAGACCTACGTTGACTTACATTTTCGGTTTGAGTTTGGCGTGAATGGGCCCTCAATGGGAACACCTGTCTGAAATGTAATTCTTCTTACTTTGGGAGATTTCCTCTTATTTCATATTGTGCCTCTACGGTAGCAAATGAAGAGAGATTTCCCCAATGGTACCCGGACAGCCAAAAATAAACTGGCAGGGGTTTTAAAGTGTCACTGAGCTTAAAAAAATTAACCTTAATCGGTTGTCATTTTTATACCCTGTAATAATAGAATATGGCAGCACACCGCAAAATACACATTTAAAGATTGATGTGCTCCTACTTCTGTTTTGAATGAGGGCATTGCCAATCTACACGGTCACACTATGTATGGTAATATACCCACCCTCTTCTGCCCGCTCCCGAGATATACTTCAATATTAGATGCCAATGTAGTCAGTGACCACCCGTAATAGCGCAATAAACCCCCCCTTTCTAAAATCGCCAAACACACAGCTGGTCCTTAGCGGCTGAGATGCATTACATACACTTTAAGCTAATGACAGCAACTGCCTACCTTTTCAACATGAATAATTGTTAACCAGCATTTCTAAATTACCAATGATTAGACACGTCTGTGATCCAGTTATTATACATGTATGCCATATTTGAGCATTTTAATCAGTCTGCTTAGAATATTTCACAAGTATAATCTGGGTAAAAGTCACTTGTATTAAAGGTAGTATTAAAAATTCTTAATATTTATTTTAATAATGAATGCAGATCAAATGTTATGTGGGTCTGGGAACCAGATGTGAACCGGCCTGTGAGGAGGATCAGGATGTCCAGAATGTATGTTGAATGGCGGCAGCCTCAGGCAATATATCAGCCGCCATTCAACATACATACATAATTTTGATCGATCAAATAAATGAACGATTAATCGTTAATTTCCGCACCCCTACAATGAAGTAATAAAATTAACTAGGATCACACTAATCCAGCACGTTATTAATCTCACGTGGGGCAACTCAGAATAATAACGTGCTGGATTAGTGTGATCCTAGTTTTATATATATATATATATATATACACACACACACATACACACACACAGAAGTCTGATTTTTTATAAATATATTATATATATATATATATACATACACAGAAGTCTATTATAACTATCTATAACTCTCTATCAATCTGCTGTAACTAACTATACTAGAATCCTCTTTCTCTATCTCCTACAACACACTACATAGGGCCGCGGGTGTGTCAGCAGCCTTATATAGTGTGCTGCAGGGACTTAGCTGTGAGACATGATTGGGCAGAGTCATCGTGACTTTGCCCAATCATGGCTCTATATTTGTACTGAGCCCTGATTGGCACAGTGCGGTCAGGTGCAAGACTGTAGCCAATTACCGCTTCGGATGGCGCAGTGCATTGTGGGATGTTCCACGGTCGAACAGACCGCGGACATCCCGTAATGTTCGGCGTTCGGCCGAACCTATGTGCGACTCGAACATGCAGCCCATCCCTATTAGTCATCATGTTTCCAAACAGCTCCAACTCTCAGCTCTGCTTCCCTGAACTTCTCCAGTAGACGATCACAAGATAAAGAGCAGTCTCCAGCTGTCCATCTAAAAGCTTGGAGAAGGGAGGACGGAGAAGAGGGGAGAGGAAGGAGGAGAGTGATCAGAGGAGTGAGGAGTGGCTTCCCTTGCTGTGTCTGTGTGTTTGTGGAGACCCACACAGCTTACTAGTACACAAACGGGTGGCTCCACAGGACCCTACAGGGGGAGGAAGCCACCCCAAAACAGGATATCAGGCCAGTGCTCAGGGGACCAGCTGGTTTTCCATGGGTTATTCACTAAAGAGCCTGAAGGATCCAGCCGTAGGTTTGGCTGATCCTTTGGCTCTCTTGGGCCACCGAAGTCCAACCAAAGGGCTGCTGTACAGGCTATTCACCCCCGTAAATAACAGCTGGGTGGAGTCAACCGTGATTTCATGGCTGGCTCCGCCGAGTTGTAATGACAGATCAGCATCCCCAAATGATCTGGGACACAGAAAACAATAACAACTGGCCGTGACGGGCGGCTCCGCCCAGTTGTTATTCATTGGCTGGGACGTGCTTGAAGACTCTAGCAGGTGCTGGCCAATAGAAAACAGTTGGGCGGAACTAGCTTTCACTGCTAGCTCCGCCCAATTGTTGTTTTTTGCCGGCGTTTAAAATAATTTTAAATTTTTTTTTCTTTTAAACTACTTTAATTATTTTACAAGTTTCCTACATTTAAAAACAATTGTTCAACTTTTTTTTTTTCCTTTTTTGAATTTATTTCACTTGTTTTCTTTCACAAAGATTTTATTGTGTTTTTGTTTTTCAAGATAACAGTTTAGAACATACATCATAACATTGTACTGAGTACAGTAAGAATTTTTGATGCTTGCAAAGGTTTAGGGATCGCGAGATCCGTAGGGTTAACAATGAAACGCATAAGACAAAAAAATAGAATTAAAGTTAGGAGAGCATGTTATATCAATCACATAGCTTGCTATGACATAACTTTACGATTAGTAATGTATAGGCCAGGTAGTCCGGTCTAGGTGTCCTTCACCAGTTGAGTGACATCTCACGGACACGGCCCCTCGAGTTACATTGGGCTATCTAGGGTAGAAGAGAGAGTAGACGAAAGGAAGAAAAGTAGAGGGACAGTTCTCCAGTAGGAGAGAAATAGGAGAAGGGAAAAGATGTGGTGTTGGACGTCCCCGCTAGCCACGCCACTCAGAGCCCCGGTCGGTCATATGGCTGTCAAGCTCTCCCGTGGCAGGGCTGGATGGGCATATTGTACCCAAGGATCCCAGGTTTTCAGGAAGGTTTTTTGCGTGTCTATGAGGATGCTAGACAGTTTCTCGTTGATAAAGAAAAAATCTATCCTGCGTCGCACCTCTGCAAAGGATACAATTTGCTTTCTCCATGCCTGAGCTATGGTCTGTTTAGCAGCTAGCAGTATGTATACTGCAAGTTTGTGTTGCGATTTTGTGAGGGTTACTGGTGTAAGATGTAGGAGTGCAAACCACGGATCCTTGGGTAATTGAGTCTGGAAGAGGTTCCTGAGGAGGCGGAATGTGCATGCCCAGAATCTGCTGAGCATTGGGCAGGCCCACCAGGTGTGCAGGACATCCCCAACTGTTGAGCAGCCCCGAAAGCAGGAGGCTGACCGACCAGGGCCCACATGTGCTAATCTTGCCGGGACCATGTACCATCTCATCATGGATTTGTATGCCGTTTCCATGGACGTGACATTAATTGTTCACGTTGCGGCTGTGGTCCAGATCTGTTGCCATTCTGCCTCTGATTTGGTGGTTCCCAAGTCACGCTCCCATTTCGAGACATAACCATGATGCAAGCGGGACGAGACAGAGTTAAGCTGGGCATATAGTAAAGAGATCAGTTTTGGCTGTGCTGGGGTGTGATAGCATATGTGTTCAAAGACAGACATGTTTGGGGATGTCGTTCTATGGGTAATGTGGCTGGAGGCCCAGTGTCTTAGCAGTAGCAAACTGAAAAATTCCGCAGCCGGAGCTTGCATAGTCTCCTGGATGGAGGGCCAGAATGCTATCCCTTTCGAGGAGGTCATGTAAATATGAGAAGTTGTGTGTGTTCCACCACGTGAACGCCCCAGGGGAGGCCAGGCCCGGAGGGAACAATGGGTTGCCCACAATGGGAAGCGGTGGTAAGTGTGGCGATATCAATTTGCTGTAATATTTGGTGTTATCCCAGACTTTTAGGGTTAGGCGCATTACGGGACTCATTACGGGGGTGAGCACAGTGCCCCCTCCATCTCAGTCCACAGGGGTGCTTGGGAGGTTAGAAACAGGCTTGTTATTGGTGCTATTTGCGTTGCCTGAAAGTACCTACTGAGGTTTGGCAGTCCTAGCCCTCCCTGTCGTTTATGAGTGCAGATAGTGCCCTTAGCGATCCGTGGACGTTTATTTTGCCATATAAATCCTAATATTTGGTTTTGGAGGGCTCGCATGGCATGGCCTGGGATTGCAATTGGTAGCGTGCGGAAGTTGTATAGCAATTTAGGGAGGAGGACCATTTTGACAGAATTTACTCTCCCCATTAAGGAAAGGCAGTGATGGGACCAGGTGGATAGCAGATCTCTAGCCAGTTTAAATAGAGGGGTGTAGTTTGCTTTATATAGCCAGTCATAAGTCCGTGTTAGAATAAGTCCTAGGTAGCTGAGCTGATTATTCCGCCAGGTGAAGGGGAAGTTGTCACGGATTGAGTCTACCGTTACTGGCGCTAGGTTAATATTGAAAGCTTGCGATTTATCTTTATTAATGGTGAGACTATTTCACTTATTTTCTATTCTGCTCGGTACCTTGGAGGTACCGAGCAGAATAGCTGAGCCAAATGCCTTTCGGCGTCATTCGGCTATTCGCTTACTGCCGTTCGGCCCCTATGAGAATAGAGGCGAACTGCAGCGAGTGTGATGCCGGAGCTTCGGCTCAGTCGATCCAGATGTTGGATCGGCTGAGTCGAAGTCCTTCTGCACTTTGGCTCAGACGAACATGAAGAGAATATTCGGCGCACTGAAGGCAGCCGATGTACGGCTGATTTTAGCCAATGTAGGGCTGAAATCAACCGTACAAGCCAGATGTGAGTAGCTTCGGCTCCCTTCACTACGGCTGGGTTATTCACTCGACTGCCTTTGGCAGCTTTGTGAATAACCCCCTAAAACTTTTAAACATCAAGGTGCGGCATCCATTGTAAGTTATTTAAGCAGAATTTGAAATAGCTTAAAACATTTTTACTTTTAATATCACTTTAACTGTGATAATTAACCCTTTCAGTGCAAGCTATTCCCCCTTTCTAGAGACTCAGGGCAAAGTGACAGAACCTCTTTAAACTCAACCCGTGTTCCACCTATTCTCACCTTTATGGTACTTCCACACTGCTCCCCCCTCTGCCACAGCTGCTGCAAACTACTCAGCACTTTCAGCTATGGGAACACCTAAAATGATGCATTACTTGGAGGGAGTGACAATCTCCACCCTGCGTAAGAGACATAGTTACTTTAAGACTTATTCCAGTTTTGTAGAGAAAAATAAATCCCCTCTAGGTGAAGTATGTATTTTGGAAGGATTTGAGAAACCCTTTTTTTGCAGATTCATACCTTTCTCTGTTCTGAAGAAATTACTGTTCCACCATGTCCTTTCTCAAACTGATTTCTGAATGGCATGGTCAGCCTTCAATATAATCACCTGCTGTAATCTGGTTATTGTGATGGGGAAAGCTTCAATGCCTGTATCGCTTTAGAAGAGAAAGAACCTTAGAGAGTATCTTAACAAAAATCAAACTCCCGTTAGTAAATAAAACCTTTTGCAAAGATTCAATAAATACATACATGCATTAAAAAAATTGTATTTAATACATTTTTGTACTGAAGTCTGCAGGGTATTGAAATCCTAATTAGTTTGCTATGGGTGCATTGTACAGGCTCCTGCATTTTGTACCCCTAACCCTAGCACGTTACAGCACTTGTAATCTATTGAGATCTGCGAGTCCCTCTTCCTTGGTGGCAGATGAGAATTGTAGTCTTTCCATTCGCAAATCCTGCTGAGCCGTGGCGAATTGAAACTAAAACAGGTAAGATTTTGCAATTCAGGTAAGATTTTTGCAATTCAGGTAAGAGGGAGGGCAAGGTTAAACCCTCATATATTTTTTTTGCTCTGTGTTGCCCCATTTGGTAGATTTCCTTTTTATGTGCTCTTGCAACTGGAACAAGTGAACTAAAATTTCCAGCTGGGACACAGGAAGCAATAAAAAGCTGGTAGAGGTTCAGACTTTCTACCACGCTACTAAAAAATGTATTGTTTTTTTGTTGCTGCTATGCCCCTGTCAAAGATATGTCTCTAATATCCTCCACTTGGAACAGGAATTAAGGGGAAAACTCAGATCTACAGGACAGTAATACAATTTCCGCGGAGGTTATAACCCTTCCTCATATTATCCAAAACTTAAAGTGACACTAAACTCAGGCGTCTTTAAATCTTAAAAATGCAAAGTACCCTAACTATTAACAAAAATGTATCTTATTTGTGTATCACTCAGCTGCAGATCCTCAAATCATCTCTGAATTGGTGCTGACACTGTCCTACCTTCTGGAGGGTGCTACTTTTGTTCCCCATGGTCCATGTGTGTGTTGTAAGACCCCATTCACACTGAGCGACATGGAAATCGCGCGACTTTGAGCGATACTGCGCAACGAGCGATATTGCGCGACATCGCGCAACTTCTTCCTATTGGGCTGTATGCAATCAGGAGCAATATCGCTCAAAATCGCTCTAAAAAAGGGTCATGTAGGAGCGACAAGCTACCAGCGACGAGCTACAAGCGATATTGAGCGACATTGAGCGACGAGATGTGAACAGCTACATTGAAATGTATTGGTGAAGCTACATAGAGTGATATGGCGCGGAAATATGAGCGATATCGCTGCAAAAATCGCGCGATAAATCGCTCAATGTGAACGGGGGCCTAAAGTAGCCACTGCTCCAAGCTCACTCCTGTGATGGACTACAATCTCACGTTCAGTTTACTAATTTGTAGTCCATCACGGGAGTGAGCTTGGAGCGGTGGCTACTTTACAACACACAGGGACCATGGGGAACAAAAGTAGCCACCCTCCAGAAGAAAGGAAAAGTGTCAGCTGGAATTTAAGAGATGATTTGAGGATCTACAGCTGATTGATACACAATAAGCTACATTTGTGTTAATAGTTAAGGTATTTCATTTTTAAGGGCTTAACTTCTGAGTTTAATGTCACCTTAAAAAAAAACTGTTTGACTGTAGTTCTACTTTAAAGCCTATACCAACCTAAGTCCATCATCCAGGTCCCTCACCACTGCAACACCGCTGCAGATGGGTCCATGGCTGCCAGTCCCCGACAGTCCCTTCACGCTGACATTACTTCTCTTCTGGATCCTGAGAGGACCACAGCACTTGGTAGCCAATAGGAAATGTCAACGACACACAGGCAGTGACATGAACACCCAGAGAAGGACAATGCCTCATGTAGATAGGAGAGGAGAGAAGACTCAGGACTGGAGCATCACATGACCAAAGCTTTAGGTAAGTAAAAAGGCCGTTTTTTTTTTTGTTTTTTTATGCCAGTGATAATTACGTGGGTAGATGAGGGGGCCTGGAGATGGGCTTTACCAAGACAGTATAATGTGCAGTTGACCTATGTCCAATCTTCGCCTTTTTACAACTGCATGTATTGTAAGCTGAAATTTGGTTGCTATGGGTAGCTACATATAAGTAGTTACTGCCCTTTCCTAATGTGTTAAAGAACTCCCAAGGTTTTGTAATTTAATTGGCAAAAGTGATGTCAGTGTTTTACATTGTGATCTAAACCAGGTTTTTGACTTTTTAGATTCTCGAGAACAGGTCACTGTAAAAGTATGATTAGGAGTTAATTATTTAGCATCTGTTTGTACTTTGATGCTTTACTATTAATTAGTTAGATTGCTCCAGGACATCAATATATTAAATGATATCAGTAGGAGCTCTAAATTACATCTAGAGCAGATTAACTTCAGGTGAATGCAATGCAGCTCATTAGGCCTACTGGTAATGTGCTGCTATATTAGTTTGCAGGTCTTTATCAAACTTCCATAATGGAGTTATTAGAATTCTTTGCGTTGTTTGACATTTTTCTCATTTCCTGTGAGTCTGATTTTTATATTAATTATATAAGCCAATTGTCAATTGTAATCATTACTAGTAAGATCAGACTAAAACATAAGGATGGGCAAAATAACAGACACAAGTCCGTACATTCATTTTTGCCTTCTATAAATTGGCATGTGGGTTTTGACAACCAAAATTTTGAAAAAGAGAGGTGCCCAGGGCTGGATTTACTCTCCCTGCTGCCCCAAGGCCAGGTTTGGGCAAGCAGGGCTAAATGTAGAAAACAACTTACTGCCCGGCGCCCAGAACTGCTTATCCTGGGCGTCAGGAGATTCCACACCCCTGCCGCCCCTCTGCTCTCTGTCGCCCCGAGGCTAGGCCTCGGTGGCCTTGTGGCAAATCCGGCCCTGGAGGTGCCTTCATGTACCGGCAGCAGTTTTCAGGTTCTTCCTAAATGCAAGGCTTCTCTGATTGGGCAAAACTCGGTTACTTCTTGCTAGTGGCAAGGCTTGTCTGCCTCCTTATTGCCTCCTACACATTCCTATTTGCCAGTCAGACAATCCATCATATTGGTGGACCGGTATATGAGGGTGGTAAAGTTGACAAGCTCTGACCCTGCCAGGAAGAACCTCAAGGTACCTGATTTTCATAACTGTAATTGTTTTTTTTTTTTTTTAAGTGACAGTGACCCGTAAACCTAGGCACTATTATAAACCTCACCCTTTCACATGGGGAGTTAAGCTTACCATACATGCTCAAACAGCAGGTGTAGGTTGTCAGAATACAATAAGCGGCAGGAGAGATTTGTGCTGTTTTGAATTGATGGGGGGATTAAATGGTTTCGCCTGTTCAGCCCGCTAGTCTGAATGAAATAAATCTTTGTGTATGGGCCAGTTTTACAATCACACAGAAACTGTACCAGCACAGAAAATGTACCCTCACTTCCTATCCCTGTAACATGGTTTTAAAAGGACAGTAAGTGATGGGATATATCTTCCTTGGCACCGAGACAGATAAAAAAAAGCACATTTATTTTGTAGGAGTATCAGAACTTTAGAATATCTTTATGATTTTACTGCTCTCTGTGTCTGAAGTGAGAGTAAATCTCCCCAATAAAGACATAGCAATCAATAATTTGATATAAGTGCTGTTTTTAGTAATGTGCTAATCATGTATCTCTAAGAGCCCATTCACCTTATGGCAATGCAGTAATGTACATTGCAGCTCGTGTTACCGTAGTGCGTGGTGATGTGTGTTTTGCACATTGGTGTAATGCGGTAACGTTGATGTGCCGTGCAGTGTGCTGTGCCTCCAAAAATGCTACATGCACCTTTTTTGGTGCCTTTTGGCACATTAGGCAGCCAATTGAAATGATCGGGCCTCTATAACGCAATGATATCCTATGGCATAACGCATGTTAATTCAGTGCAGTGGTTCGAATGGACACTAAATGTTCATAGTGATATTTACGTACTTGATCAAACACCTCTGCGGTAAAGAGAAGTGTCTGCACTTTATTCTTTAGTAGACCCTACAATACTTAGCATTAGGTATTTTTTTTCAAGGATTAGTCCACCAGTGAATGAATGTGCCTGTGGCTAAACTATATAGAAAAAACGAGACAAGCGGCACTAAAACAATATGGGTAACTGTCTTCTCACTGACAGCTAAAGCAAGAAAAGGCTGAAACAAAGTGACTGCATGCGCTGCATGAAAGGAAATAATCCATTGCTGTGTAAGTCATTTCTATGATAAATATAGAGCTGGATCTGCAGTCTGACAGAGACCAGTTTCACTAGAGATCTAAATAGGATCATAGGGGCTTTTTTTTGTAAGGCAGAACAATCCATAGTAGATTAAAGTGGCACTCTTGGTCTTGGAAGAATGCCCACCGCCACTGGAAGAAATAAAGAACGTCCTCTTGATGCCATCACCCAGTAAGAAGACTGCGGGAAAAAAGAGAGATAGTGGGGTATAGAAAAACTTTTGGGTGGTTTAGGGGGGTGAGGCGGAAGCAGATGGTGAAGAAACTTGGCTGGAGTTCTGCTATAAAGTGACACTAAACTCCTTTAAGTACCTTTTAACTATGGATACAAATGTATCTTATTTGTGTATCACACAGTAGATCCTCAAATCATCTGTGAATTGGTGCTGACACTGTCCTTCCTTCTGGAGGGTGGCAACTTTTCATTCCCAATGCTTCCTGTGTGTGTTGTAAAGTAGCCACCACTCAAAGATTACTCCTGTGATGGACTACAATCCCAATACAAATTAGTAAGCTAAACATGAGACTGTAGTCCATCGGAGGAGTACGCTTGGAGTGGTGGCTACTTTACAACACACACAGACCATGAGGAAGGAAGGACAGTGTAAGCATGAACTCAGAGATGATTTGAGGCTTTACAGCTGAGTGATACACAATTAAGCTACATTTTTGTTAATAGTTAAGGTTCTTCTGAGTTTAGTGTCACTTTAAAGCATAGCCAGAATTGTAAAGTGGCCAACACTTTTTGGTTGAATTTGGACAAAAAAAAAGGAGGCTAGTAATCTGTCAGGTTTTTATTGTTGTCTGCCTCTCTATTGGGAAATTAGCCTCATGTCCTGATATGTCCTGTTATGGGTGTCCTTCTCCAGCAATGTGAGGTCTGCCCACCCCCTTGTTGTTCCATTGATGCCGCTGCCAACTTCTCCCAGTCTTCTTCCAGGTCTGTGATCTTCTATCTTCAGCCATTGGTGAGCCGCTGATGACTTAATTCCATTACGTAATTCCGGCACTTGTCTCTTACTCCCACCATCTTACAGATGCCAGGGTTGTACTGCTCTGCACAATAAAAGTATATTTTATGTTGGCTGTGCATAGAGCTAGGTATGGTTTAAATCCCTGTCTTGATGTCCTATTGGGGAGATTTTGCCTTCCTGTCTTGACAAACTATAGGAAGTGAGTAGGGATGGGCCGAGTGTTCGATTCGAACATGAGTTCGAATCGAACATCGGCAGTTCGAGCGCTCGACGAGCGCCGAACTTTATGGGATGTTCGCGGTCTGTTCGACCGCGTACATTCCATAATACAAAATGCCCACTGAAGCTCTGATTGGGCAAAGTCTTGCACCTGACCACAGGTCAGGTGCAAGACTTTGCCCAATCAGGGCTCAGCGGAGGAGGGGCCTGAAGGTATGGCTCCCAGCCTGCAGACGAAGTGGAGGCAGGGGGGCGGGGCAGAGGAGCCGCGGCCGGACTGAAGGAGAAAAGCCGACGGACCAGGGGACCGAAGGCCGGGACAGCGAGTGGATGGACCAGGGGACCGGAGGCCGGGACAGCAGCGGAGGTAAGGGGGCCAGTACACTGTATTTATTACATGTACCGGCAACTGTATGGGGGGTCGAACATTCGACCCCCATACACTTGCATTGAGTTCGATTTCATATTCGAACATTTCGGCCATTCGAATACGAACCGAACAGGGGGGTGTTCGGCTCATCCCTAGAAGTGAGAGGAGATCTCTCCAAAATAAGTGAAATCCTCTATTCCTGTTCAAGTGACAACTCAAAATTTCAGTGTTAGCGACAAGTGTCACCAGGACAAATAGAGAGGGTATATCTCACCAGTGGGGAGACTGATAAACATTAAGGGGTTCTAATCTTTCACCATTTTATCCACAACTAAAACGATTGGCTCCAGCTACACTTTAATTAATTTAAAAAAAAAAGAAGATTTTTTGGCAAAGTAGTTAGAGTCTGCCAAAATGTTTCATACTTTAAAGAAGAACTCCAGAATGTATTAATGTTAACCCTTGTAGTGAGGCTACCCCATGCGCTGCAAGGGTTAAGTGCTCGTTTTGGTCTACGGGCAAAAAAAAGAGAAAATACACTTACCTGATCCTCGGTCCTCCAGCTGTGGTATGTCCCTTAGCACCCTTATGTCTAATAGACCTGTATTACTGACATGATAACGTTCCAGATCCTTAGACCGCTGGAGCCCAGTGGAGAAGAGGCTGTTGGGACCAGTTTGGTAGCCAGGCGGGACGGAAGATTGGGTGAGTATATAGTGTTTATTTTCATCCCTAGACCAAAAAAAGCACTGCACCCTTGCAGTGTAAGTGTAGCCCCACTGCAAAGGTTAAGTGTAGTCAATTCTGGAGTTCTTCTTTAACTGTAGTTCAACTTTAAGGAAGTTTATCTGAGAAAGCAGGTTCTTAACTGGTTAAATAAGAACTGTCTGTGAGTCAACCATCAGTGCTTGGCCTTCTCACAACTAAAATTAGAGTGATCATCTGGCTGGTATTTTACCAGCCTGGCCAGAAAAATGTGACTTGTTGCCAATGTTATTAATAGGTAAGAGATCATAAAGATGGCATTTTTTCCCAGTAAAGGTGACACCCTTAGCTAGAATGTAGATGCCATTTTTCAAGATGGGCATACACACACAAAGTTGTATAAATGTTCCACTTTCTTATAACATTGAGGTAGCTTAGATGCTAAGAAAGAATACTGTAAACAAGCTCTCCACATCAAAGTCAAACAAAATGGATCTGGTGGAAATGTTTTACCGCAATATCTATTGTTTGTCGTTATGAATTGTCCGCTCATTGCCCATACTGTAGTTTTCTGTTGGTTGAACTCAATGGAGTTGTGTCATTTTTCAACCTGACTCTGTAAGTTTGGTTTGGTACAAGAATTCCTAAACTGTGTATGTGAGATTTAGATTAATAGTCTACCGTTGCTAAGAATATAAAAAAAGAAACCTGAGGACCAACTGCTACAATGTAATGCACAAAAACTTTACATTTAATGTATTTCTCAGTAGCCACAAAGCATATAAATCCTTTTTTGTGTGACCAAATCCCTTTCAAACCCAGAGATTGCCTTGTAAAAGTAGCAGTGACATTGTCAGTGTGCTGCCTACAGAAAGCTACAGTATGTGAGGGGGAGTAGACAAGACCAGTCACCCTGCACAAGGAGAGAGAGCAGTGGGGACCGGTCTTTATTACAGGAAGCTTCTGAACACAGGCAACGTTTCACACTGGATTACTGCACAGATATGGAAGAAATTAACAAACCACACCAAGATTTAAGTAAGAGTACACGTGTCTGCCTTATTTAAACAATATTTGGTTATTACAGAATGTTGCTTTAATGTCTAATATAACAATGTTTTTCATACGGTACACGAACAGACCACACTATCCAGAGAATTCCAATACTGCAGACTTTATTAAAATTCACAGCAAATCCAGTATATCAGTGAACAAGTGTATAACGCTACAAATGCCAGCACTGCACACCCCCAACCAACTACAACCTCTATGTTTTTCATAGTTTGCGTATCCAAAACAACAATACATTCTTAAGCGTGAAGGTAGGCATGGTAACAGACCTGTGGGCACATGCACTATGTAACAATTGAAGACACTTTATATAATGTTGTTATTTGATAAATGCTTTCAACTGAAATTATTATAGAAAACGCAATAATGAAGCAGGGACATTTTTTTATTATCCAGTGTATTAATATAATAGCCAATTGTTACTTCAACCTTGAGCAGTATTGCAGAACTGCAGGCAAATATAAAAAAAAAAAACCTTCAGTCTGGTTATGTATTCAATAAGAATCAAGCAGTGTATTTGAAATTGGTCTTTAGTTTGTATCTTGCTATAATTCCTTGTGCATAACCTCCTAGTGGCCAAGCTGAGAGCAGAACAGTGCACTTAGGGTGAGACAGTCTGGGTCTTTTACATAATATTGCTAGTGTATAATGCTGTTAGGCAAAGGGAGCCGGAGAGGGGCTGCTCAGTCACTTTATGAGAGGAGATCTTAGAATTGTGATGATGCTCGTTCACGATTTAAAGAGCTGCGCAGGTGACACAGAAAGCTGAACAGATACAGCAATGACAAGTGCAGGCACAGAGATCATGTTCTATGGCAAGCACGGAGATCATGTTCTGTGGCAAGCATTAAGATGATCATGTTCTGTGACAAGCATCGAAATCTTGTTCTGTGGCAAGCATGGAGATCACATTCTGTTGCAAGCATGGAGATCATGTTCCGTTATAAGCACAGGGATCTTGTTCTGTGGCAAGCATGGAGATCATGTTCTGTGACAAGCACATGGATCATGTTATGTGGCAAGCATGGAGATCATGTTCTGTGATGAGCACATGGGTCATGTTCTGTGGCACGCATGCAAATCATGTTCTGTGGCAAGCATGCAGATCATGTTCTGTGGCAAACACAGTGACCATGTTCTGTGGCAAGCATGGAGATCATGTTCTGGGGCCAGCAGAGAGATCATGTTCTGTGGCAAGCACCAGGTTCATGTTCTGTGGCAAGCACGGAGATCATATTCTGTTCCAAGTACCGAGATCATGTTCTGTGGCTGTAATGATTGAGCGAGTTTGGCTGAGGATCTCAGCTGCGGAGAGGCTTTGTGGATGGCTCAGGTGGGGGGTTCACACTTACACTCTTTAGTGTGGCTGAGTGAGGTTGGAACCCTTAACACATCATATGCCACCACAGGCTGTAATTGCAGAGATAACAACAAGTGAACCTTCCCTCTTTTCAATATTGTGGTTAGTTGGGCTCTCCTATGTGTGACGAGTCCGAGGGAGACGTCTGGAGGGAGGAGCCGAATACGTAAGCCTGCCGGCCCGTCTCTTAGCAACGAGACGGCGCCGCGGTTCGTGACAGTGGCAAGCACCAGGATCATGTTCAGTGGCAAGCACCAGGTTCATGTTCTGTGGCAAGCACGGAGATCATATTCTGTTCCAAGCACTGAGATCATGTTCTGTGACAAGCACCAGGATCATGTTCTGTGGCATGCATTTGAAACATGTTCTGTGGCCAGCTGTTTCGAAACATGATGATTGTAAGTAGGGATGTCCCGATACCGATGCTAGCATCGGAATCGGGCCCGATACAGGGCATTTTGAAGTACTTGTACTTGTCAAAATGCCCCGAAGCCTAGCGCCAAAGCTTGCGCTATATTTTTTTTTTTCTTCTTACTTACCTCGCCGAGCGTCGCGTCACTGCTGCTCCGGTGGGATCATTTAAAGTCACCTGTCCCTTTAAGAAAAAGTATAGGTAATTGGTATCGGCAAGTACATGAGGGGATGTACTTGTACTTGTACTTGGGCCTGAAAAAGTGGCAGCGGGACATCCCTAATTGTAAGTGCTTGGGCAAAATTGTAAAGAAATACTTTACTAGATCTGGATTCATTATTAAAAATAAAATGAGAGTTTCATGCCACTTTAAATATGTTACTGAATAATATGCCCAGTGTTTATCTTTAAGTCTCAGACTGTCATCTCAAAGTGACATTATCAATAGTTTAGTGTGTACCCGTGACTGAAGCTGTGAATTCTACAAACATGTTGTGTAAAAACCTACATGTATTGTTGTTAGAAAAATAAAACAAGTTCTTTCCTTGGCTTGAAAGCATACCCTATTATTGTCTGCTCCCTTCAATTCCTTGCAATAATTGGAACATCCTTCTGAGGACAAGAGGCGACACCCCTTATCTTTATGTTTATTTTTTTATATTGATGGGTTTTATGGGACAGTACAACCTTACAACCTCAGCCCTTTCTTTTATCTCTAATTTTCTGGCTGGATAGCTTTATGTACCTCTCAGGCTGACAAATGCACTTCTCTCTCACCCTCTATTATTTTCTCATTTTGATCTTTATTATTGAGCTTTTGTATAAAGCAAAATTGAGAAATATTTGTGGTCAGGTACGGTGTCACTTGACTAAACATTATTGAAAGTGTAGTTTCATTAACCCATTGATCTTCTAACTCCTATCACACCACAAGTGACAGCGGAATGTGCCTGATTCTTTGAAAAATACACTGGTAATACTCAGTTATCCCATGCTGAAATAATGATTCTACTTAACCCATTTACCGCCATGGACGTAAGAGTTAGAGAGAGCTGCTTGCAGCAGGCTGGCTCAATAATCCCTATCATGATTCATAATACATATACAGCACATACGTCCAGTACACTGCAGTAATAGAGTTACAATTATCCCCTGCTAACATGAATAGGTTAAATCATGATCCATAGTACATAATAGTACATACCATGTAGTTGTACTATGGATCATTTAACCTATTCATGTTAGTAGGGGATCATTGTAAATCTATTGCTGCAATGTACGGGACATGTGTGCTGTATATGATCAGTACATATAGATATACAATTCTGCACTGCTAACATGAATGGGTTAAATGATCCGTAGTACAGGGCTACATATCATGTACTACGGATCATTTAACCCATTCATATTAGCAGAGGATAATTGTAAATCTATTGTTGCAGTGCATTCTATATGTAGTATATAGTACATGTGCATATAGAGTGCCTGCAACAATAGATTTACAATTATCCTCTGCTAACATGAATGGGTTAAATGATCCATAGTACAGGGCTACATACAGATCATTTAATCCATTCATGTTAGCAGAGTATAATTGTAAATGTATTGTGTGCACTGTATTAGCAGTGTGTACTCTGTACTCTTACTTACCTCGCCAAGCGTTGCGTCACTGCTGCTCCTGTGGGCGGCGCTCCGAGCGGGGTCATCTGGCAGTCTCCGGCCACCTAAATTAGGACCCCCACCTGGAGCTTCACCCAACGGAGCAGCAGTGACGCGACGCTCGGCAAAGTAAGAAAAAAAAAACATAGCGCAAGCTTCAGCGCTATGTATCGGGGCATTTTGACAAGTACTTGTCAAAATGCCCTGTATCGGGCCCTATTCCGATGCTAGCATCGGTATCGGGACATCCCTAGTAAAAACGCATTAAAAATTATTTTTAAAAAAAGGGCAAATATGGTCCAGCCATCTGAGATAAAAAATGTGACTCAGGGCCTGGCAGTGAAAGGTTTAAAGTATACATGTAGGCAGATATGAGACCCCCATTTATTCTATTTATGTACTCCTTGCAAATCCCTATGTGTTTTTTAATAGTGACCCAATCTGTCTTGTATTTCACTACAGATTATGATTAAGGGCCCATTCACACCACAGCATTCACATTATTACATGCATTGCAGTGCTTTATTTTTAAAAATCTAAACTTCAATGTAATCTAAACTTATAATGTGCCGCAGCACATTGTGATGTGTTACAGTTCATCAGAACAGGCAGTACATTAATTACAGTTACCATATCTACCAGTTCTGGTACACATATCTGTGAAAAGAATCAGGACATACTGTATGTTTATTATACTTTTTGTTTCTGTGTATAGAAACTTCAGAACACTCTGACAATTGAACAGCTATTAAAGCATTATGTTAACTGATGTAAGGACCACAAAAATATTTTTAGTATTCGCGAACTCCGCATCGGGTGACGAACACAACCGCAGCCATCTTCCCTGCTCTTACACATGGTCGTGGCTTCCTCTAGTCGAGATCGCAGTCTGATCACAGTTTGATTAGGTTCTCTACCGATTCGGCTCGCGACCAGAATCGTGCAACTAATTAAGTTCATGAACCGAGGTACCACTGTATGCCCTTACTTTTTTGTAAAAATGTTTACAGGGCTAAGTAGCTCAAGGTGAAATTTACACACAGGTATGTGAGTTGGGGTCATGGCTCATCACTTTTCTTCCCCTCTCTCTTCAGTAAGGCCAGGCTTGTCAGAAAGGAGATTAGTGCTGGCTCTCTTTTAAAAAATTGCACTTTGGAAATACTTACGGTACTTATGTACTGTTTGTCATAAAAATGTATGCATGGAATAAAAAGCAAAAAGCAGAAATAAAACATTAGCTTAAAACATATAAACTGAAATATATATATATATATATATATATATATATATATATATATATACTGTATATACCCTTCAAAATGTTGTAAATGTTTTATGATATTGTTTCATGTGATGACACAGAAGAAATTACACTTTGCTACAATGTAAAGTAGTGAGTGCACAGCTTGTATATCAGTTACATTTGCTGTCCCCTCCAAATAACTCAACACACAGCCATTAATGTCTAAACTGCTGGCAACACCCCCTAAGTGAAAATGTCCAAATTGGGCCCAATTAGCCATTTTGCCTCCCTGGTGTCATGTGACTCGTTAGTGTTACAAGGTCTCAGGTGTGAATGGGGAGCAAGTTTGTTAAATTAGGTTTTATCGCTCTCACTCTCTCATACTGGTCACTGGAAGTTCAACATGGCACCTCATGGCAAAGAACTCTCTGAGGATCTGAAAAAAAGAATTGTTTCTCTACATAAAGATGGCCTAGGCCAGGGGCGCCCCCAATTTTTCGTCTGGAAATCTACTTTTCAAATGACAAGCTCATTGAGATCTATCAATGAAAAAACACCTGCATTCAGGGGCGGGAGAGGGCGTGGCGGTGCATTGAAGGCAATGGCAGCGCAGCCAGGCTCCTTGCCCACAGTGCGATCGCCTGCATTAGTGCCTGTGTTCCAGTCCAGTGCGATCCGCAAAAATGCTGCAAGCACTATTTTTTTGCAGATCGCACTGGACCGGAATGCAGGCACTAATGTGCCTGCGTTCCGGGTGCAGGCGATCACACTGTGGGCGATACCATTGACTTCAATACAGTCCCACACCCCCTCCCGCACCTGAACGCAGGGAGTCGGCCGGCTTACATTCCAGTGCGCCCTAGAGGTCCCAGCGTCCTGTCCTCCCGTGGTGCTCGTGTGGCCGACGTTGCACATGGGGAGAGGTGTCCTGCCCCTTTCCATCTGCAGCGTCTGACACATTAAGCCGGCAGCCGCACAAGCACCATGGGAGCGTAGCCGCGTCTGAGGCAAGAAAAAAACCTTTTTTTAATTTATTTTTTACAATTTTTTATTTTATTTTCATTATTTCTTATTTTAATTTTTGTAATTTTTTTTACTCTTGGGGGGGCTTCAGGGAAATATTAGGGGTCTAAACAGCCCCCTGATATTTCCCTTTTAAAAAAGAAATTGAGGGCACAAAGTCCTCAATCTTTTTTTCTGCAGCCTCTATTCTAAATGAATGGAAAGCACAGAGGCTTCCCATTCATTCAGAAACTATTTACTATCAAGCAGTGAATGGGGAGGAGCCTCTGTACAGAGTGCTTCTCCCCATTGAGAAACTCATGAATGAACAGGACGTGATGTAAACATCCTGTTCATTCATAACTGGGGACACATAGTGCTATGTGTCCCCAGTTATTTACAAACACTGGAGTGATCAGCTGATCGCTCCAGTGTTTGTCCTGCACAGAGGACCGGTACATATCACTGACATGTACCGTTCCTCTGCTGCTCGGCCACGTACACGGGGCCCAGCTTCTCCTCTGTATCCCCCTGCTCTCCCGAGCAGAGGCAGCGGGGGATCCGACGAGAAGCGAAAGAGCACTTCAGCCGCGGGGAGGGGGGGCGGAGCCGCTGTCACAGAACTAAGGACGAGCGGTGAGGGGAGAGAGAGGCGCCGGCTGTCAGATCTTGGCCGAGCGTCTCTCTCTCTCTCTCCTCACCGCTCGGCATTAGTTCTGTCTGTGACGGCGGCTCCGTCCTCCGCCGCCGGCTGCAGCAGTTCCTTCACTTCTTCTCGGATCCCCGCTGCATACAGATGGGGAGAGCAGCGGGGATCCAGAGAAGCCCCACCGGCAGGGGGAAGAGGACATTGCGATCTACCAGTGATCGCTGCGCGATCGACTGGTAGATCGCAATCGACCTTGTGGGCACCCCTGGCCTAGGCTATAAGAAGACCCTGAAACTGAGCTGCAGCACGGTGGCTAAGACCATACAGCGGTTTAACAGGACAGTTTACACTCAGAACAGGCCTCGCCATGGTCGACCAAAGAAGTTGAGTGCATGTGCTCAGCGTCATATCCAGAGGTTGTCTTTGGGAAATAGACGTATGAGTGCTGCTAGCATTGCTGCAGAGGTTATACGCCGCACACTGCATCAAATTGGTCTGCATGGCTGTTGTCCCAGAGGAAAGCCTCTTCTAAAGATGATGCGCAAGAAAGCCCGCAAATAGTTTGCTGATGATTTCTGTATTTGTGTACTTCTGTATGATGTTTGCAAGTTATTTTAATGCACATCTGTATATGTGATTTACAGTTACTTACTGCAAATCAAAGTCACATACAATGATTTATTTTCATTACCTGGAAAAGCCATAAGCATTGTCAGTAATCCTTCTTGGTGGGTCAAGCATATAGACATAAATCAGATTCTGCATTTGTCTAATAATATTGCAGTTGTTTTTCTTGCATTCATTGTAAAATGTTATAAATTAGAGGATGTAAAATGTACATAAAATGGGTCTTATATAATAAGAATGTGGCATAAACAATTATTTTTAAAGGCAAAGAATCGTGAAGTTATTGTCCATAGGAAACTTCTACATTCCAACTGTCATGTTTCTTGTGCCATTTACTAGTAGTAGGTAATTTTCTGCTAAGGACAACACTGCAGACTTGTTTTACTTTAAGAGTGATGCAACCTTTGGTAACAATTCAGAAATTAAATCAATGTAATCCATGAAATTGTATTTTCATAATCGATTAGTTGGCCGATTATTTTTTCAATTAATGGGATAGAAAAATTAAATACCATCCATATTTTAAGATAAAATACACAAATGCAGTATTACAAACATAACATTTAATTCAGAATAAAACTGCATGCACAATTTTTTGCAATTGCACTGCACTGGAACGCATGGCATTGCGGTACCGTGCGTTCCAGTGCTGGCAATCACACTGTGTGTGGGAGGCGCATTTTGGAGTGCCATCAAAATTAATGGCACTGCAACACACATCCCGCAGCAGAATTTGACAGGTCGAAACTGAAAATGACTTTTTTCCCACTTTTTATAATTTTTTTTTTAAATAATTGTGTTGTGGCACTTGAATTGCTTCAGCCAGGGAATGACAGCAGCCAGGGGCAAGATTTCTCAGACAGCAGCTGAATGTAAATACAGCAGGTAGTGGGCTGGTTCAATAGCCAGCCTGCTATTGGCCATTTCAAATTGCAATAGCAGGCTGTCTATTGCACCCGCCCACTGTTTGCTGTGGAGGAGAGGGCTAGGGGATCCAACCAACTAATCGATAATAAGAATAGTTGACAACTATCGATTAGTTGGTTGCAGCCCTAGTTCGGAATACATTCATTATCTTCAATTATTGATTCAACATGGTGATATATTAACACGATTTGCTACTTGCTTCCTCAGGATTGGGGGCGTTCTATAGAGTTGTGCAAAAATATCAAAATAAATACAACAATATTTCATACTCAAAATATATTATAATAGTTCACAAATAATTATTTATAACATTCATTAGTTGAGCATACCCATCAAGCGGACACACACTGGACAGTCGACATCCACAATGGTGAGGTTCACTCTGATAAAAATGTGATCCACCCGCAAAAATTACCCCACTAAGATATTTCAAAATTTAGGTATATCAGCAAAATATACAGCAAACCTTAGTGCATGATCTCATCAACACATCAACATGGGTGGGTATGCACAACTAATAGATGTTATAAACAAATTATATATAAACTATTAGGATATATTTTGAGTATGAAATATTGTTGTATTTATTATGATCTTTATAGAACACCTCCAATCCTGATGAAGCAAATAGTGAAACGCATCGATATATCACCATGTTGACACAATAATCACCATGTTGACTCAATAATTGAAGACAATGGATGTATTCCAAACTTCTTTATGTGAAGTGCCAACCACTTAGGATGTATAGTGGACTTTATGGGTCAGTGGTTTGGAGGTCTCTAATGTAACATGAGGGTCAATAATCTTTAAAAAAGTTTTATGTTATTCTGTCTATATATTGTGTGTATATATGTGGGTATATAAGTGTGTATATACACTGAGTGACCAGATTATTATGACCACCCCATAAGTACTTTGTTGGGCCACGAGATGACTTCGTTGGGCCGCCTCGTGACTCCACGAGATGTTGAAAGGTGATGCAAGGAATCTGACACTGCACTGTTGCCCTTCTGTTGTCTTGTGCCAGTCTTGCCACTCTCCGTTGTGCCCTAACATTGACTAGTCGCTGACGGCCACAATTCACACGTTCAGACCCAGATTTCGGCTGACAGTCCAGTCTTTAAACACTCTAACAACAGCTGCTCTTGAACATTTAACGAATTCTGCTGTTTTGCTGATACTCGCTCCATGGCTTCAGCGCCAACAATTATTCCACGTTCAAAGGCTGTTAAATCGCGTTGTTTACCCATATCTTCAGAAAAAATGTTTTTCTACTGTCGTGGTAAACAACCTGCTTCCCTATTTATAATGGTCTGGCCCTCTAGCAACTTCAGCGCAAAATTATAGCTAATTTGCCTACAAACGTCAGGTGGTCATAATAATCTGGCCACTCAGTGTGTGTATTAGGACACCTGCCTTTACATGCACAAGTTATACATGCAGAAGTATGTCTTCTGGTCTTCCTAGTCTAATCATCAAATAATATATAGTTACATTTGATAAAAATTGTATTTTCGGTACTGTGTATAGAATATAAGGGTAAATGTGTATAGAATATAAGGCTTGAAGGACAGAATCTACCTTCTAGTTATAATGGTCTCCAGGCAGAGGCTTATTGTAACTAATGGTGAACACTGCTTCGTGATGAATTTCTTAGCACAACAAATAATAATATATGTGTCATACCACCAAATAAAATATGTAGAGAAAAATAAGTAGCTTTACAGACTTTGTGTACGTTGCTGTAGTTTTCTAATAGATCTTTAATAACAGTACTTATGGATAAATGAAAATATATACAACTGTTTATTTTTAAATTACATTTTTGTAAATATCATGTTACCTCTGATGATTGCATTTGATTCTGAAAATGGGATATCAGTGTTAAATTCTTAGCTGTGAAAACCCATAATCTGTTCTTACATTATTCTTTTGTTCATTTTATTACAATTATATATTCACTGCAGGTTTACCAACTGTAGCTCTTGCTTGCGGTGCTCATATTATATCACATGAATCTGCTTGAAATTTTCTGTGCTGTAGGCATTAATATATTACCATAATTGACTCTTTGCATTTTATTTTCATTTCGTATAGATGGATTCTTGCTCGCAATATTACGTATTATAGATAGATGCAAAAGAGTGTCTGTGAAAGGAGTATTTGCACGCATCATTTTATGAGATGGTAGAATCTGGCAGTGCAAACGAAAAGACCATTGAGTATGTGGTTAATTTCAATAGCAACAATTAAGTTTTGCAGTAATTTCTTGAAAATATGGCTGCAGCAGAAAAAGCACTGGGAAGGCTTACTGAACAGAACAGTAATAAAAACCTGACATGCAGTGAGGTATTTGCCTCTGTGCAGTTATTTCTAGTACAATAAAGTTATTCTATATTTGCCAATGTTGTCTTGATAATATTCTTAAAACCTGACAGGCAAGAATTGACTCTCAGTTACCACAGCATCATGAAGGCAAATTCATTTAATTGATTATGGTTTGCAGCAATTGCCTTATCAGATAAGAAAATAAACATCTTCAGGGTGTATTTATAAAGGATTCAATAAATTATTTGGCAGTAAATCTTTTATAGCAATTTGTTCTTCTGAAATTCATCCACGTCACCCTAGTTATAAAAACGTGCATGTACACCAGTAAATGCATACAGCTGGCAAATCTTTTTAAAACAGCGTTTTCCCGAATAGGTGACTTTGCCAGCCACAGTTTAACAGAGGGTTGGAACTATGTTTTTGCACACTGTCAGCACTGGGAAGGATTTAAAAAATAAATAAACAAAAACCAGTGTGCCTTCTTTCAGGCATAACCAGCTGGAGGTGCCAAAGAGTTGCCGCCAGCATTGGCCACAGGTATTTTGAAGGGGGTTCACTTTCTTTTTTGGGGGGGGGGATTCCTACCAAAGCACGTCACCATGCTGGTGCATATGCGCTGGCAAATTTACATGGAACTGTATTTTTTGAGTATGGTGACAGTTGTGCAGTGAATTTTGGTTGCATATATAGTGATTGTTTGCAAATCCTTTATACATATATCCATAGTGTAAACGCTTTATTGTGAAGGTTGCTTTTGTTAAGGCTCCTGTGAAGTAATCCTAAGCAGTGTGACACAAAGTGACCACAATGAGAGGACTGCAAATCACTGACTATGTGAAATTGAATTTATTTAGTGGAAGTGATTATACATGAACAAATAAGGGAAACAAACATAGCAATACTTTGACCAACCCAGCAATGAGGGAGTAATGGGAAAACAAACAAAGGAAGAAAGCTGTACTAAGTAAAAAAAAAAGCACAAGTGCAGGGGAGGACTGATAAATACTTAAGGCTTTAGCAGGAAAGACAATAAAATAGGTAAGGCATCTTAATATGAAATAAATAGTAATTTCAGGTCATAAGTGAAAAACCAATTAGTGAGATACTAGTGTGTAAATCTGGTGGCCATGAAAAACCTGTGTGTGTGTGTGTGTGTGTATGTATGTATGTATACACATACACTGTGTGTATGTGTATATATATATATACACATACACACAGTATATAAGTTTATTATAATTATTCAGGATTTATATAATGCCAACAGTTGTTGTGCAGAGCTTGACAAAATGGAGGGAGTCAGTTCAATACAATTTCAATACATTAGGGTTAGGAGGGGCCTGGTCATTGGAGCTTACAATCTAGTAGGAGGGGCTTGTGATACAAAAGGTAATAATTTTGTGGGAAGAGCTGATGGAAGAAGTAAAAGGACAGTTATTATGTTGAGGTGGGATAGGCTTCCCTGAGGAGATGAGTTTTCAAGGATCGTCTAAAAGTTGGACACATTAGGAGATACGTGGAAAGATTGGGGTAGGGAGCTCCAGAGAATGGCACTAGAGAAGTCCTGGAGTCAAGAATGAGAGGAGGTGATGAGGGGGCTAGAGAGCAGGAGGTCTTGAGAGGAGTGGAGAGGGCAGTTTGAGTGATATTTTGAGATAAGGAGTTGTAGATGGCATTGTATGTTATTGTTAGTATTTTGAATTTTATTAGTTGGGCAAGTGGAAGCCAATGGAGAGAGTGTCAGAGGGGGCGGACACTGAACCGTTAGTAAAGTGGATGGGTCTGGCAGCAGCATTCATGATAGACTGTGTATTGGTAGGCCAACAAGGAGGGAGTTTCAATAGTTGAGGAAGGAGAGATTACAAGGGAGTGAAGTAGAAGCCTTGTGCTTGTCGTTTTTTTGCTATGATCATAGCAGTTAACCTTGGAGTACCGTCTTTGGTTAATTGGGTAGTTTTAAAGGTTTTGCCAATTTTAGCATTGTTTTTTGTGGTGTATCTTCAATTTGCTTTCAGGTTTCCTCTTACTGGCATGGCTCTTCAGTTAAATTTTTTTATATTATTCACAGTAACGGGTTCACTTTTTAGAAGATTATTTTGCTCTATGGATGCCCCAAACTGTCCCTAGACCACCTGAAAAATACTGTTAAATTGCTTTCTAAATTGGCTTCTAGAGCACCACAAAAATGCATATGACACTTTTGTAGCAAGGCAGAGCACAATGCACAATATATAGGTTGTGATGCTCTGCAGTTTGCAGAGTGTTGCACTCTACTGTGCAGTGTATTCTGGTGCCGTTTACAATTGCATTGCTGTGTGTTGTAGGAACAAGCGGTAATGCATATCTGTTAACAACAAACAAGGGTTTATGGGCCCTGACTTTTGGGTATAGTCCCTCTATTTATCCACAATGCAGTGCTTGGCACCTGAACAGCCTCTTGCCAAGACTGATCACTGTCACTTGGCTACAGGGAGAGAGTACACAGTCTTGTATTACACTCATGCTATTTCTATTTCTGTTTTTTGTTTTGGTTAGAGCAGAGAATAGATTATCTGTCCTAGAGACACAACCTGTAGTATAAATAAATATCTCAAAATCCCCATCACCAGAACAGGTATCCCTTCACTTCTTTCCCTGGGACAAAGGTAACATTTTAGATTTCCCATAATTTTCTGTTCCAGAGAGAATAGCCACCAGGACAAATAAAGAGTGGGAACTTGATTAAAATATTAAGATTAAAAATATTATGGCTTTGTATACACTTCAAACATTTTCATGGACAGGATTATGCACTTCCAACACCACATTAATTGTACGTATTTGGTGATATTTAACTGCTTTATAAATGGTCATTTCTGTACATGAAAACCCTACAGTAATCTGTATTTGTTTGCATGGCTGAAAGCAGGTTTAGGTTCTGAATAATGCTTAAAATGTTTAACAAAGAGAGGTTTAGTGAGAAGAATTCTAATATGTAAGTTGAAGTGTCTGTCACTGTCATTCTTAAACATGTAGCTTTGATTCTTAAGACCTATGTCACAAGATAAGTGCTAAGAATTCAAGTAGCTTTCACTTCACTCTTTATGCTATATAAAGTTCATATTCACAATTGTAAGATAATGCTTTGACTGGCTGAATTATGGCCAGAGTCTGTTTCGTTGAGTAACGGAAAATGCACTTTTTTTAGTATTGAGACTGTAATTCAATGAATTAAATTCAAATAATGCAGTTTCCATGCAGCCCTTCCATACTGCATGGGTAACTGTTCATTTTGTCTAGGGGGATTAGAATAAGGTGGAATAATTAACGTATTTATTGCTTCTGAAGGGTTCCACCTTCAGAAGCAAGACAGGTACTGAGAGCGCCACAGCTGGGACGGATCACGACAATACTGATAGCTGTATTACTTTTTTGTGTCCCTACTAGGGAAAATCCCGAGTAGATATGAACCTTCTCTACTCTCTCCCACACTAAGAAAAAATGGTTTGGCCAGAGTTCCTTTTTTTTTTATTTGTGAACAATTATGCAAATATGCAATACATACTTAATACAAAGATTTTTACTGCCTAATCTATTTAAATTGTCACAAGACTGGAGTTGTGGTTTAGGGACATTCACACATACAGTGGTGACTAATGTTTCTCTACGCCGGATGAATGCAGTGACTGCTAGGGCAACACCAGAAACTGAAAACAACTGCTTTCTGTGTAGTCCGTTCACACCACAATGCAGGTGTGATTTGTGGTGCAGTGGGCTGTGGTTCAATCCTGCATTTTTCTGCAGTGCACTGGCTGCTGCTGGATGTCACCGCAGGAAAAACAAATAGTGTCTTGCATTTTAACTGCACAAGGCACCACTGCCACTCACTGCATGTTTTACTGTTCAGCTAGTGTAAACAAGCCCTAAAAGAAAGTGGCTTGCACAAAATTTAGCAATGGCAATAAAGTTGAAAATATGATAATTTCTTCTATTTACCGGTATTTACTATTTCAGTAAAAATTAAATTTTTGGTTAAAGTCAGAGCCAAATTCTATGCAGATATCATAAAGAAAAAGTTTTGTTTTTGCCCAATAATTAATTTGGATGCTGTTGCTCTAATTTCCTGAATATGTCTTCTTTCTTCAAAGGAATTTCTCACAGTCAACTGAACAGTAGATATCATCCTGCAACTTGTACTAATAAGGTTAAATTGAATTGTGAACCTAACGCATTTCAGGCACTGGGGTCTGAAGGAGTGGTGTTCACTCAGGCACACAGTGAGGGGCTTAGCAGTGACGTGATGTCCATTAAAAATCTAGCAAGCCAGAAAGAGGCAAGGGGTAACCAAGGAATGCATATTCAGAATAGTAGTGTCACCCTCAGACTAAATTGTGGAATACTGGTATATGTATATAAATGTATATGTCAGCTGTGTATTAAGTTGTTTAGTTGGAGTTCTGCTTCAGGTATTCACTTTCTAATATATTTTAACATATACCACAATTAATAAATGTAAAGAACTTTATTGAATTCTGAAAAGTGGTTTGCAATTTGATGCATTAACTTTCCAGGCTAAATGAAAAAATGCTAGTAGATTTGTGTCTAACAAAATGTCCATCCAATGAAATGTGAATTTAATTAAAGTTGTGTTACTTTGCTATAATTAGAAAAGAGAAAATATTAACAAACGCACGGTAGCTTGCACACCATGTACTAATTACTGTCCATGTTATCATTTTTTTTCCTATTAATGACTTTTCTCATTTTCTCCAGGATATAGACCTGCGGCTAACTGGATTTGATTTATAAGAAGTCAGTGTGGAATAAATGGCAGCTCCTGTGATATTGCTACTTTGGAAAACAGTATTGTCAATAGAATGTAGCCTGATAAATAGTGCTTAGTGAAGATACTGCTTCAGTGAGTGGGAAATCAATGGAAGAATCTTGCTGCGTGAAAACCCTTCTGAGATTTTTCTGGCAGGATCGCATTTAACAAACCTGATACATTTTCTTCGATTGCCCTGTTTTACACAAGTGGATACAAATATCATTGCTTTCCTCTGCAACTAATGTGGGACTATGGCATTTCCAAGGTCCATGCGACTGAAATGTTTGTGGAGAGTAGCAAGGTTGCGTCTGTTATCCATGGGTCTGGATTTCACGTTTTCCTTGTGCCTGTTGGGATTTTTGCTTCACATTACAGCTGTGTGCTCACAAAAACTGGATGATGTAGACCCCATAGTAACAACGACTTATGGAAAAGTACGAGGCATTAAGAAAGAACTCAATAATGAAATCCTAGGGCCTGTTATCCAATTCCTTGGTGTTCCTTATGCTGCTTCTCCAGTAGGGGAACGACGTTTTCAACCTCCAGAGCCTCCAACGACTTGGGAGAATATAAAAAATGGCACTCAATTTGCCCCTGTTTGTCCGCAAAACATTGTAGGAGGCAGGCTTCCTGAAGTCATGCTTCCTGTTTGGTTCACCAACAACCTGGATGTAATTTCTTCCTATGTGCAAGACCAGAGTGAAGACTGCCTATATTTAAATATATATGTCCCAACTGAGGATGGTGAGTTCCATGCGGGAATAAAACCAGGAAAACTCTTTTATTTTTTTCACTTTTCTAAAATCTAACCATATTAATCCTGTGTATAGGTTGCATGCTTGATTAGTTGTTGGCATGCTGGCTTTTCAATGTGCATGCAGCTCTTTTATGTGTGATCCTGTTTCTGTACTCATGTCTACACTCATGTCCTCCTGAGACACAGGTATTACAATGGAAGGTACTCCCTTTCTCTTACCTGGCCATTGATGATACATCCTCCTCCATTTGCATGTGCAGGCTCCACAGCGTTGGATACATAGCCAAAGGCAGAGCTAGGTAAACGGTGTTGCATGCTCCTACTCTCTGTCTCGGAGCTCCATGTTATTTTTTAGTCTTCTATTCATTTTTCAGTAAAAAGAATATCCAAGGAATGTGCCCGGAAACCCGGCAAGAAAATATGTAGAAAAGGAGGTATGTATTAAAGTAAAAAAAAATATATGGAAAACTTCGAAGGAGGTTAGGTATGACAGTACTAGATCTATCCTACATCCAACAGAAACAAAACATATACAATCAGCTTTGTACATTGTATTGTTTACATCCTTAGGATATTACATTATACTAAGAAACAGTTTGAAGGAAACACCAGTAAATACATATGTTTTGAGTAAAAAAGGATTGTGATAATTCTTTTTTAAAGGTTATACTTTACTGAAACTTTTAAGACTGGCAAAATTAATACATTCCAAACCACTAAACAGGTTGCAGAGAAAATTCTTATTTTTACATTTGCTCCTTACCAGAACTAGGTGTTTAAACTGAACACAGATTATCTAGTCACCTGTCAATGCATATCCTTGACAGAGATTTACAGGGTTATTCACAAAAGGGTGAAGAGTTAGGAGAAGGCAGAAGGGAACAATCTAGGACAACATAGCAGAACTGAAAAGCAAGCTGAATTATAGGATTTTTCCAAAACAGCTATTTTGGCCTAGATTGTTCACTTCTCCTGCCTTCTCCTATTTCTTCATCCTTTTGTGAATAGCCTGTTAGATGCAAGATCAATTTGATCTTCCAAGAATTAAGGCAAGATACATTTTGCAAACATCTGAAGTAGGTGCCTATATTTTTGTTTAAGACCAGCAAAAGTGCTTACTCCAGATGCCCAAGGAAGCTAGAAATAAATGAAAGTGCAAAGAAACAAAAACTGTTGCATGTATTCATAACTAAGTGCATATTTGAAGTGAAGAAAGAATTGCTGGATCTTCAGATCATCTCTTTTTAATCAAATGTGTCACAATCCTTGGCAATTCACATAAAATTAAATAAACTGCATAAACCAGTTTTAATGATTACCACATGTCAAAAAAATCAGTAAATGCAAACGGTTAGGCACTAAAGTTATTTACAAATCTTGACTTTTCCTGTAAAGCTGCAGAGTGTCCATTTAGACCACTGAGTCTGTCACTTTAAAGTACCAATAGGGAAACTCAGAAGAAGGTGGGCATATACAGATGATTTCAGCTGTCTATACCTCTCTATCCACTACTGATTTTGATTTGTGGTGTTCCCTGAAGGTAACTCCTGCTTATGCATATTTTGATATACTTTATATACTCATTGCCTATGCTTGTGACAGTTTTGCTTTAAGGAACTGCCAACTTTTAATATTAATAAATACAAGAGCTTTTCTCGGATATTTGAAAATTGCTCCCCATCGTCTACTTCCTATATGCAATCAAGCAGTTTCTCCTCCCATCTCCTTACACACCCTCCATAAGCAACAGTGGTAATGTTAGCCTAGTGCTACCTGCGCTTGCTTGGCAGACAGTAAGTTCACCAGAGAGATGTAATTGAGTTCCTAGCACATTGTAATTCCTAGCACATGTGAATAGTTGGTCTGCAATGACATATAGCTGCTCACTTTCTTTCTCAAACCGGAATGTGAGGTCGAAGGCTGTGATTCAATTTTCATTTATTCTGCTATACCTTCATAATTTTGCTGAATTTGCCCTTGATGTTTCAATGTAAGCTGTCTTTATTTCAAAAGACAAAGTTCAGTCATGTTAAAGGATTTTTTTCATCCATTTTGCATAAAAAGTGGGATTTATTTTTACTCATTCACAAACTCATTTACACATTTTACAATAGAGAAATGTATACCAATAGGCAATATGTTATAGTATTATATGGAAAACACACAAGCAGATGCATTATATAGTGCAGACAATGGTATTTATACCTATGTTTATATTTGTATTATTGTGTGCTGTAGTTATCTGTAAAATGTTATTATTGCAGTTACAAAGTATATATCAATACACAGTAGTGATGAATGTGCCTCACGCAGGGCAAAGTTACAGGTTCACTTTAATGTCTCCATCCCCAGCAGCCAACATCTTTCCAATACTCTCAGCCACTGAGAGTAAAGAAAGACAGCTTTATATGTCTAAGCTTACACATTACTGAAGACCATCTACATTCTTCAAGACCTCATGTGACAGCCCTGGACCAATCACTGAGCACCATTGCTCTTACATGAGAGAATGTTACATGCTTTTCAGAGCAGGGGTTGCTGAAGAAAATGAAACTGAACCTATTGCTTTAAAGTATATGTGTACTTTGAAGTAGATTTTCTACTAATTAAAAATAATAATACCAATTGGATTACAAAGTTGAATATTTTGTTAAGCTATAGAGCAGCTAAAAATCCTCAGGCTACAGTCACACATGAACAGCGGTGTCTGTAATTGCTTTTTGCATTTGTACATACATTTACAGGCTTAAACGTTTTTGTTTAACGAATGGAAAGCTAGTTTCTAGCTTGTAGGTGTTTTTAGGTGTTTATAAGTCTTTTGGGGTCAAAAACCTGTGATTCTTCCCCAGTAATGACAGCACATTGCTCAGATTTGCATGGGCACAATAGAATTACATGGAAATCTAAGTGTCAAGCATTGAAACGCTTTTGGAAATGCACATTAAATAGCTCAGGTGGAAATGGGGGGGGGTTGTGCAACTACTGCACCATTTTGCATATTTTCCCCCTCAATGGGTGAACAGCTAATAGGCAGTTTAGGACCTGGCAGCCTGAAGACTATTGTTAGCATGCCGCTTCCTGCTCTAGATTAAATTGACTTACACGATAGAACTTGAGAAACTCTTGTAGTCATGGGAGACAATCTGAGTGAGAGAATTGGCCATAAAAAAAATCAAACCTTTGGATGTCCGTTAGAGGCATGGAACACCATTAAAAAATAGTTGTATAAAATTATTCGTAGATGACTGGATTATCTTTAATGGGCTTTTAGATAGTGTTTAGTATAAAAATGAGTTCTTTATTATTTTATCAGAACTAGATAGATAGATAGATAGATAGATAGATAGATAGATAGATAGATAGATAGATTCAGCAGCTTGTTTGCATTTTTTAAATTTCCCTACCCTTGGCTGGGGCTTTGAAGGTCTATATTTACCAACCCCTCCTCTGGAATGCAAATATGGCAATTTACCAGGATAAGTGCTGAAAAATAACCTGTAAATGAATCCCTACCTACTTTCCCTTTATTAATTCCACCTTCTGTCTAGAGTTTTAAAAAGACTTCAATCACAACTTATATTAATGAGCATACAGCGATTGCCAGGTTGTAAATAATTACAGGACAAAAATAATCACAAATTAGTTGACAGTTCAATGAATATGAGCTACAAGTAATGTGCATACATTTATTCACTTGTACAAAGCAAAAAGTAAAAAAACAAAAAACTGCTATATTTCACTTAAAGGATTTTTTTTTAATCTTATGCTATTCATACTTGTTTAAGTAATTTTTTAGATGCATATATTTATCTATGTGTAATTTATGAAACATTTAAAGAAAATTATTTTGCAGATTTTTACCCTATGTACAAATTCTTTGATTAGGCACATGTTTGGATGTAAACGTGGCACTACAGACTTATTTCTGTTTGCTGAATCTAGTACTATTTAGTATATTGAAATAGGTTCATCATGAAAAAGAAATTTATAATGAGAGCTTGGGCATTTATGCTTAGTAAATTCAATAAATATCACATTACGGAGAACACACTATTTTACTGCTTCTCTTTTTCTGATTACCTTTTCCACAAGGTCATTTCTCCTTTGGTGTTATAATTAGAGGTGCACCGAAATGGAAATGTCAAAACCGAAACCGAAATAAAAAAAATTGTCAGGATAAAACCGAAAATGTTGTTGTTTTTTTTAATGTTTTTTATTTTAATTTTTTCAATTTTTAAAATTTTATTGCTATTTATTTTTTATAAACTTAATTTTTTTATATTTATTTATTCATTCATTTTTTTATTAAATATTTTTATTTTTTACTTTTAGGTGCTTTTAGGTCGGGGAAATATTAGGGGTCTAAAGAGACCCCCTGATATTTCCCTTTTGAAATAGAAAAAGAGATGGTGGACACAAAGTCCTCCATCTCTTTTTCTGCAGCCCCTGTTATCAATGAACAGGAATCCTTTTATGAGTGTTCCTGTTCATTTATAACATGAGGAAATTGTATGTTTACTATAACCACAATCATGAATGAACAGGAGGTGATGTAGATCACTTCCATTCATTTGTAATTGAGGATATAGTAAACATACCATGTCCTCAATTATGTACAAACACTCAGCGATCAATGATCGCTGAGTGTTTGCACTTGCTTTCCTCTCTGACATGCTGTCACAGGAGGTTGAGCGAGCGGTGCAGGGAGAAGAGCTCAGCCTCCTGTGACAGTGCTGGCTGTCTCCGCCCACACAACCCTCTGCCGGACTGTGATAGGAGGCTGAGCGGTGTGGGAGGAGAGACGCCGGCCGCTCACAGCGATCTCCTCCCGCAGCGCTCGGCCAACTGTCACACTTTCTCTCCTCTCCGCTTGGACACAGAGCAGCGCCCAGCGGGGGAGGAAAGAAAGCAGGGATGCGCTGATGTATCGCCAGGAAAATGGCACTTTCTGCATTTAGCCAAAAGTGCAATTTTCGGGCCGATATATTGGTGCATCCATAGTTATAATTAGACATCCTATATTTCCAGAGAAACCCCTGCTTGTCAAAACCAACAATCTACCCTGAATCTCCTCAGATTAGTTCATTCTTCTGCTTCAATCAGTAAAGCTAGATGAAGAACTGTCACAATGTTCAGTCACCTGTAAAGCAGACTTATACTTTCTGGACATCATTACTTTACACCTTTTATTACTCCCAGTGACAGCCAGGGCCAAATTCCTGCATAGCCAACATAGGCTATTGCCAATAACTGCAGGGCTGTATGGGGCTGCACACGGCCACTCACACATATTTTGTTGAATGTTACAAACTCTCTTGTATAATGCAAGATTCTTGTTTTCCTCCCTTCCTGTTAGTAGTGTTTATCTAACCAGCTTCTGTCCCAATTCAGATTGTGCATTTACTGTTCTATGTCATTACAGTTCTCCCACTCCAGATATTTACTCTCAGGCCATGTTCACACTGAAAGCAGTGCGTTCAGCACAGAGTTCAGCTTTAATAAGCAAATTTTGTCTTACACAGAATGTCATAAGAGGACAGGACCAAACTCTTCATACATATCCATGTATGAACATTCATACAGTACTCAAGTACTCAATTAAAAATGTATTTATTTTTGTTTATTAAACCCTTTGTGATGAAAATCAATATAACTAAAAAGCATGGCAAAATGCTAGACAATCTCTAGCATTTTGCCAACTAAAGTGAAAAAGTAAACAATAGTCTCACTGGTGGACCCAAAACATAGTAAAAAAAGTACATATATACAACCATAAAGTAATTTAATTCCTAGCATGTCCTGGTTATAATTTGCCTAGGCTTTTCAGATGCACCCTGGAAAAAAAGTCCATGCCCACGCCTAGCTTAAGATTTGGTGAACTCCGTGCTAGAATGGGACCAAGTTGTTCCTGGAATCCAATTCTCTTATATTTATCTTCACAATGTATACTTTTTCCACTGCTTGCTGTGCTGCCACCCATGGGACTGTGCAATGTTTATTTTTAGATGTAATCTGCTTTAAGTGGCAAATATTAAAACACAAAATGTGCTGCTCTATAGATGTATCAAACACGTTTATAGGGATCACAATGTTCAGTGATGTCTATGACAAGTACTAAAGGTCTTTGGGATTATTTATGCTGGTAATGAGAATTAAAATAAATGGCCACACTATCAACTGAATCTGATGATTTCACAATTCCAATTTCCAATTAGTTTACAATCTTTTTTATTTTCTAATAGTGGGCAGTTAAAACACAACATAACCTTCAGTTTAAGCTAAATACATTCCAGGTACATTAAAATAAAAGGTGTTTTACAGTTGTTCTTCAGAATGCAGCCATAGCAGGAAAGCATGTCCCCTGTGAGCATACTGCAGAGAAGGGCCCTTGCTCTCAGTGTGGAAGTAGGGATCGCTCTGCAGAGGTTCAACACACTCCTGGTGAATCAAAGCTAAAGCTGTCCAATCAGCAAGGAGTATAAGCTTTTCTAATTCCTTCTTCTCATCCTGGACTTGAGATCCAGAGCATGACATCCTTTCCCTAAACTCATCTAAAAAAAATTTTAAACTAACGGTACAAAGTGTCATCTGTGGAAATTCCACTGAAAGTCGAATGGTTAGGTGTGGGGTCTGGTCAAGCTTGTAACTTCTTTTTACATATGCAGTACAGCAGGCACCCAGAGAGGTAGGTGCCACTTACCTGTACCTGCTAAAAGGCTACCACTGGTATTTTCAGAGTCAGCAGATGCTATATGTAACTGCTGAACCACTTATTCAGATGAGTATATGTAGAAGGATTTGATTATGTTACAGGATAATTTGTTTTTGTTAGCCTGATAGAGTTATTACGTGCAAAAAGAAAGAAATTAGCTTCTATTCATGTATTTATACACTTTTATAAGCATTGCATTTCTGCAGTTTTTATTAAACCCAAATTAATAACTTCTGAGTGTGTCTCTGTACAGTCCTCCTTTTTCTGGCTCAGTATCACAGAAGGTACTCAATATACAATGCGTGTCTGTGCCAGTATGTCATGATGCTAAATGGGGGTACAGTGGGCAATTGTACAAAGTGCTTTGTAGTCTGAGACAAGGCTGCAGTAATTTACATGTCATTTGCTAGTGTGCAATGCAGCAGTGCTTCTTATTATGCAGCACATCAGGCATATGTAATTAGCAGCGCAACCTATTACACTGACTTAGGTTCAGAGAGGCGTGAATAAAGATGCATGACTCCTACGTACCCTGTGCAAACTTTTATTGCTATTCATCATTATAAAATCTCTTCTTGTTAACAGATGCTGGCCAAGTAAATTGGGTTTGGAGTGTGGCAATTGATTAAATGTTCTTATTTGCAAATAAAAGTTAAATGTGTGTCACTCTTTGACACTCTTGTTGTTTGGATGATTTATGTTGTGCCTGTAAAGGAAGCATGGACTTTATATTTATATCTATGTTTTCCCCATTGGCATTGTTAGGTATATGGTATATAATTAATCTCAGTTACGTTTTACTAGAAAACTAAGAGGAGAGGGATATTCATAGTGCTTTGGTTAGATATATTTTTATGAAAGAAGATAAAATAATCCCAAATCTAATAATAATTTAAAGTTTATTGCTTTATCTTGGAGACTTGTATTTAATGGTTTAGTCATGTGGCAGTAATGGGGTTTACATGACAGCTGTCCAAGTTTATAAAATCACTGAAGAACAGAGGCATCTCCGATCCTGCTGAGATGGCACTTATCTGATCACAATGCACATATTTCATCAAGGAGATAAAATGCTATTTTTTGGTGAAAAAAAAGCTGTGTGTGCTCAATTTCAATTTCCCGACCGTAGAAAAGGCCAAAATGTGCATAGATTGCAACCCATAAAATGAAAATGTGCCTAAAGCCAAAACCTTTTTGTTTTGGATAAAGCACAGAAGCGTTAAAGCTGCTACTACTTACAGTAGTAGTAGTACATTTAATAGAACCCACTACACTTTCACAGGTATTTTGCCTGAGTAAAAGGGGCCATACATGTGCATATTTTCACAGCGCACTGGGTCGCACTGTAGCGAAGCAAACCACGTTTCGAAAATATAAACAGTGACAGCTCTGATTGTCTGTGGTACATCACACACTGCCTGAGCTCTCATAACACACTAGCCCGTTTTATGGGCTAGTGTAAACAGGCCCTCAAAGACTAATCGAAAGCTTACTAAATTGCATGGAGGATCTTTGGCTTATAATTTTCATTCCATTTGTTCATCATAGTCACATTGAATCCATTGTATGGTCATATCAATACATGTGTGGCCACCTTAAGGAAGTAGCGTACACTTGTTCTTCTACAGTGAACCTGCCTTATGCACATACCTTGGTTTTGCAAGATCAATTCCTGCATATGGGGCCCCAGGGACAATGTAATTCCCGCTACATCTCACAGGCTATAGCTAATATTTATTTACATATTGCACTGACAAACAGAAGTGTGGACATTGCCTTATGCATTATGAGGTTTTGTTGGATTGCTCAAAGATGGAATTTCCATATACTGAGCATCTGGGTCCTGTAGAAGCAGATATTACCAAAAATACAACGGTAGACTTTAAAGGGGATTTCTATCTTTACCTAAAAAAGCACAGACATATTTTAGCCTGTGACTCGTCACACTTCTCAAGCATTTCTGAAATTTTTCTACAGTGTTTAAAATAGAAACTTATTTCTTTCTATTTCACACATATTGTCTGCTTTATTTTCTTCAGAAGAAAGCAGCGACGTTCTGAAGGCTTTAGGCTCACAGAGCAGGGTTGTGCTATAAGGAAGAGCAGGAGCTCAAGGGAAATGACACCCTCACTGCTGGACTTGACACACAGGAAAAAAGTGCTCCATGGGTTTTTTCAGTGAAAGTAGAAAATCATTTAAATAGGGTTAATACATTGTTGATTTCCCAGAATTAAAGAATAACTCTGGGCAAACAGCTACATGCACTTTTGAAACACAAATGTACTGCTTTAGCAGTTTTAAAGTCAGATTTCTCTTTTTAATCCTATCTGAACTTAAGAACAAAAATATACAATATTGCAGCTTACCTGTGTTAGTTTTTTAGTGTTTCTGCCAGTACTGTACTGTATCTATGGAGGAGCAGTGTTGTCACCCCAGGACATGAAGTGTGTTAGGAATACAGAACAAGCCCCACTCTCCTTATCCCAATAACATAGTGGGGATGTGTTCTGTAGTTCATAGATTTATCCTGGGCAGGACTGATAAGACTGCTTGAGATAATACTGCAGGACACAGGACAGCATTTGATTTCTGGCAGGATCAATAGGCATTTGTTTTCACATATCAAACAGCTATAACAAAACACTTTTAATGATATTTTAGAAATAATAGACCAAAAGGGAGCACATAAGAAGTTAATTGCAAGTATTTATATACACTTTATGTACTTCTTCCACACTGCATGTGAAGGCAAATGATTTTTAGCATTCCTATAAATTTTAGCATCCCGTTTCAACAATATAGCTCCATATGTCTCCCCTCAACTTTTTTTTTGGCCGGCTTCCTGGCCAATCAGCATTGAGCTGGCCGAACAGCTGGCTTGATGCTGATTGGCCGGGAAGCCGGCTTTCCAGCCAATCAGCATGGAGTTGGCTTCCCAGCCAAGCCGGGAGGCGGGTCATTACTCGCCGCCCGGCTTCTTAATTGGCCGGGAAGACAGCTCGATGCTGATTGGCTGGGAAATGGGTTTCCCGGCCTATCACAATCGAGCCGGCCAAACAACATGGAGCTGGCTTCACGGGCAATCAGGAAGCCGGGCAGCATGTCATTACCTGCCGCCTGGCTTCCTGATTCCCCAGGAAGCCGGCTCCATGCCAGCGGGAGCAAGGGTATCGGTGCTCGGTATCGGCGAGTACCGAAAGCGAAATATCGGTACTTGTATTCGAACTCGAAAAACCGGTATCGGTGCATCCGTAATATTTATCAATTCATAAACGTATCAATTTATCAACTCCTAGCAGACTCAGAATGAACTACTTGTTCCATGTGCACCGTATTACTGTATGGGATCCAACTACTCCAGGTATCTAGAAACTGACCTGATCTTGCAGTCTTTCCCTCAATTCCCCCACACATTGCAAATTATACATTTCCTCCATCCATTCCCACACCATAGTAGGGTCTACAGATTTTTAGTGATGCATAAAGACTGCTTTAGCTGCACTTAGAAAAAAATTTGGCTACCGCTAACCCTTCCTGGAAAAATGGAAAGTAAGGCTAACTCAGGTGTTCGTTCCACTCTTGTTTTCATCATGTTTTCATAGATATGAAATACTGCTGTCCAAAAAGACACAATTTGTGGACAAGCCACCATATGCGTGTCATTGTAACTGGATACAGTTGCCACCTCCAACAATTGCTTGAAATGTGTGGGAACATTAAGTGCAGCTTAGTAAAGCAGCAATTCCACCTAGTTAGGAACTTATAATTCCTCTTGTTATCACCAAGCCACACACCGTCTCCTCTTCAACGTAAAGCAGAACTAAAGCCAAAACTTTTTTTTTCATTTTTAATAAAGTAAGAGAGGGTTATAAGTACTGCTAGTTTTCTTTTTGCCAGCTGTTTCCTATTGGGGAGATTTCCCTTCACTCCCTGTGCCAAATCCATCACAGGAAGTAAGCAGAAATCCTGCCAAAGTTAGGGAAATCCCTGTTGTCACCGGGGTGACCAGAACTACTGTAGGGTTTCCTTTAAAAGATTTCCGTGCAATTCCTATTCCAGTGACAGCTCTTGGGATTTTCTTTCAATTTCACTTTCAATGATAATGGTCAGCAGGATGATTCGAGAGAGTAAATATCCATATCAAGAAAAAAAATCAAAACCTGACAGGTGTACCAATCCATCTCCACTCTTTTCAAACTAGAAAAAGGGTTTTGGCTTTAGCTCTACTTTAATGGAGAACTATGAGATGAGTGATTTCCACTCACCTTATAGTTCTAGCCGACCTGTGACAATGAGACTGTCACAGGTCGGCTCAGTAGATCGGGAGGTGAGCGAACACATACCAGGTTCGCTCACCTCTCGATCCTGTCACAGCTCTCTGCCGTGACGGGGAGGGCTGGATTCCCCTCTCCCCCCTCCGATCTGCCAGCGCTGACTGGCGGAACGGATGGGGGAGGGGGCGGGTACAGCTGGCTCTGCCTCTAGATAGGCAGAGCCAGCTGTCACTCACGCAGCTGGGCGGATCCCGTCATCTACGTCGTGATCCGCTCCGGCTGCGGCGTCTCAGCTCGGCTGTAGCTCACGGTATACTGAGCTTAGGGTAACGGGAGGACGCTAGTTTGTGTCCTCCCGTTACCCTAAGGAAAACTATGGGGAAAAGCACTGACCCCATAGTTCTCCTTTAAGCTTCTCATTGGACATTGACTCAACATTATTAGTCTGCAGCACAGAGCTGATACAAAATGTTAATCAGGATTTGTCAGATGATCATCTTGACTGGCATACATGTATGCCTGTTTACCTGGAGAATATAGCTCAGTATTGTAGCTTTATGACAATAGCCGGTGACTGAGTTTCAGTATGAGGGTTAAATATAAAGTAAAGTGAACAACTACTTTTTAAAGCTGTTTCTCAAATCAGGATAGTTAAGTGCTTCACATGTTCTGCTTGAGCTTAAACTGAAGTTAATGAAATGAGAAAATTGGTGTAAAGCACAATTATTTTAGGTACTTTCTGCTTTCATCTGCAACAAGTGTAAAAAATTGCTAAGGAAGTTTCCTACATTTTGCACAGATTGTTAGCAAGGAAAAGATCTGTTACTTCAGACCCAGCTGAATGTTTTGATGTGAAATGGAAAGAGACATTAAACAAGGATGACATTTTAAATAATTGCATTCTAATGAGTATATTATAGCATTACGTAAATCTCTCTTATTTCCTGAGAAGAGGGAACATAACTCACACAATACACAGATGCATTGAATACAAATTGTACATTCCCATAAAAATTATTTATCCAGCAATGATTCAAAGGACACAAGGTTCATCTCTACTAAACATGTCCATATTTGATAGCGCTAAATATCTGTACTCCAAACATACTGCCACTGTCTGGGTGGTCATCACTAACCTTTTTGGGCAGGTGAATATTAACTAAGGCAATAATAATAATAATAATACCTTTTTATAGATAACATCTGAAATGTAAGAAAATATATACCAATACAGTGCATATGTGATGGTCTAAGTATAATATCTATCTATCTATCTATCTATCTATCTATCTATCTATCTATCTATCTATCTATCCTTTCTATATTCCTCAAAGCTACAAGTTTGAAATATTGAACTTTTTTAGGTTTGGGGTTAATGAACAGGGATGGATAGAATTGTTTTTTCTCCTCCTTTAGCAGTTAGTAAAATACTTTTTATAAAGGTTATACATGAATAAATATCTAGCACTTCTCCACAGCATTACCATTTTATATTATATCATCAAAGAAAGTTTGAGGAATACATTTGGTGTGAATTCTAAAACGTAAGTACATCAAGGCAAAATTTAAAAAAGTTCAGTTCTGCAATACATGCACATTTGCCCATATTTTTTATCTTACTCTGCAAGTACAAAAAAAAAATCTGTTACATAGTAACATAGTATTCAAGGTTGAATAAAGACACAGGTCCATCAAGTCCAACCTATTGCGTGTGTGCATTTGATTCTACATGTGTATGAGTCCATGTGTGATCTTGTTCCTAAGTGTACCTGTACCCCTGTATGTTATGATCTCTGAGCAAATCGTGCAAACGCTTTTTGAATGATTCCAGACTCTCTGCTGAAATCACTGCGGCAGAGCGTCCCAGACCCTAACTGAAGAACCCCCTAGGCACCTTGTGCTGAAATCTTTTCTCCACCACTTTTAGGTAGGGGCCTCTAGTCTTTGTTTTGGAGTTTACCGTAAAAAGTTGGAAAAGTGGATCATTCCCCAGGAAGCCGGCTCCATGCCAGCGGGAGCAAGGGTATCGGTGCTCGGTATCGGCGAGTACCGAAAGCGAAATATCGGTACTTGTATTCGAACTCGAAAAACCGGTATCGGTGCATCCGTAATATTTATCAATTCATAAACGTATCAATTTATCAACTCCTAGCAGACTCAGAATGAACTACTTGTTCCATGTGCACCGTATTACTGTATGGGATCCAACTACTCCAGGTATCTAGAAACTGACCTGATCTTGCAGTCTTTCCCTCAATTCCCCCACACATTGCAAATTATACATTTCCTCCATCCATTCCCACACCATAGTAGGGTCTACAGATTTTTAGTGATGCATAAAGACTGCTTTAGCTGCACTTAGAAAAAAATTTGGCTACCGCTAACCCTTCCTGGAAAAATGGAAAGTAAGGCTAACTCAGGTGTTCGTTCCACTCTTGTTTTCATCATGTTTTCATAGATATGAAATACTGCTGTCCAAAAAGACACAATTTGTGGACAAGCCACCATATGCGTGTCATTGTAACTGGATACAGTTGCCACCTCCAACAATTGCTTGAAATGTGTGGGAACATTAAGTGCAGCTTAGTAAAGCAGCAATTCCACCTAGTTAGGAACTTATAATTCCTCTTGTTATCACCAAGCCACACACCGTCTCCTCTTCAACGTAAAGCAGAACTAAAGCCAAAACTTTTTTTTTCATTTTTAATAAAGTAAGAGAGGGTTATAAGTACTGCTAGTTTTCTTTTTGCCAGCTGTTTCCTATTGGGGAGATTTCCCTTCACTCCCTGTGCCAAATCCATCACAGGAAGTAAGCAGAAATCCTGCCAAAGTTAGGGAAATCCCTGTTGTCACCGGGGTGACCAGAACTACTGTAGGGTTTCCTTTAAAAGATTTCCGTGCAATTCCTATTCCAGTGACAGCTCTTGGGATTTTCTTTCAATTTCACTTTCAATGATAATGGTCAGCAGGATGATTCGAGAGAGTAAATATCCATATCAAGAAAAAAAATCAAAACCTGACAGGTGTACCAATCCATCTCCACTCTTTTCAAACTAGAAAAAGGGTTTTGGCTTTAGCTCTACTTTAATGGAGAACTATGAGATGAGTGATTTCCACTCACCTCATAGTTCAAGCCGACCTGTGACAATGAGACTGTCACAGGTCGGCTCAGTAGATCGGGAGGTGAGCGAACACATACCAGGTTCGCTCACCTCTCGATCCTGTCACAGCTCTCTGCCGTGACGGGGAGGGCTGGATTCCCCTCTCCCCCCTCCGATCTGCCAGCGCTGACTGGCGGAACGGATGGGGGAGGGGGCGGGTACAGCTGGCTCTGCCTCTAGATAGGCAGAGCCAGCTGTCACTCACGCAGCTGGGCGGATCCCGTCATCTACGTCGTGATCCGCTCCGGCTGCGGCGTCTCAGCTCGGCTGTAGCTCACGGTATACTGAGCTTAGGGTAACGGGAGGACGCTAGTTTGTGTCCTCCCGTTACCCTAAGGAAAACTATGGGGAAAAGCACTGACCCCATAGTTCTCCTTTAAGCTTCTCATTGGACATTGACTCAACATTATTAGTCTGCAGCACAGAGCTGATACAAAATGTTAATCAGGATTTGTCAGATGATCATCTTGACTGGCATACATGTATGCCTGTTTACCTGGAGAATATAGCTCAGTATTGTAGCTTTATGACAATAGCCGGTGACTGAGTTTCAGTATGAGGGTTAAATATAAAGTAAAGTGAACAACTACTTTTTAAAGCTGTTTCTCAAATCAGGATAGTTAAGTGCTTCACATGTTCTGCTTGAGCTTAAACTGAAGTTAATGAAATGAGAAAATTGGTGTAAAGCACAATTATTTTAGGTACTTTCTGCTTTCATCTGCAACAAGTGTAAAAAATTGCTAAGGAAGTTTCCTACATTTTGCACAGATTGTTAGCAAGGAAAAGATCTGTTACTTCAGACCCAGCTGAATGTTTTGATGTGAAATGGAAAGAGACATTAAACAAGGATGACATTTTAAATAATTGCATTCTAATGAGTATATTATAGCATTACGTAAATCTCTCTTATTTCCTGAGAAGAGGGAACATAACTCACACAATACACAGATGCATTGAATACAAATTGTACATTCCCATAAAAATTATTTATCCAGCAATGATCCAAAGGACACAAGGTTCATCTCTACTAAACATGTCCATATTTGATAGCGCTAAATATCTGTACTCCAAACATACTGCCACTGTCTGGGTGGTCATCACTAACCTTTTTGGGCAGGTGAATATTAACTAAGGCAATAATAATAATAATAATACCTTTTTATAGATAACATCTGAAATGTAAGAAAATATATACCAATACAGTGCATATGTGATGGTCTAAGTATAATATCTATCTATCTATCTATCTATCTATCTATCTATCTATCTATCTATCTATCTATCCTTTCTATATTCCTCAAAGCTACAAGTTTGAAATATTGAACTTTTTTAGGTTTGGGGTTAATGAACAGGGATGGATAGAATTGTTTTTTCTCCTCCTTTAGCAGTTAGTAAAATACTTTTTATAAAGGTTATACATGAATAAATATCTAGCACTTCTCCACAGCATTACCATTTTATATTATATCATCAAAGAAAGTTTGAGGAATACATTTGGTGTGAATTCTAAAACGTAAGTACATCAAGGCAAAATTTAAAAAAGTTCAGTTCTGCAATACATGCACATTTGCCCATATTTTTTATCTTACTCTGCAAGTACAAAAAAAAAATCTGTTACATAGTAACATAGTATTCAAGGTTGAATAAAGACACAGGTCCATCAAGTCCAACCTATTGCGTGTGTGCATTTGATTCTACATGTGTATGAGTCCATGTGTGATCTTGTTCCTAAGTGTACCTGTACCCCTGTATGTTATGATCTCTGAGCAAATCGTGCAAACGCTTTTTGAATGATTCCAGACTCTCTGCTGAAATCACTGCGGCAGAGCGTCCCAGACCCTAACTGAAGAACCCCCTAGGCACCTTGTGCTGAAATCTTTTCTCCACCACTTTTAGGTAGGGGCCTCTAGTCTTTGTTTTGGAGTTTACCGTAAAAAGTTGGAAAAGTGGAATAGTGACCAAATCTGGACTGCATACTCCAGATGAGGCCGAACCAGCGGCAAAATTATGTGGCAAAATTATAGTCTTGTCTCTACAGTACATTCCCTTTTTAATACAAGACAGTACTCTGCTCGCTTTGTTTGCAGCAGCCTGGCATTGCAAGCTATTGTTCAATCTGTGGTCTACAATGACCCAGACAACTGCAGACACTTTGAAGAGATTTAAACTTCCTGTTGTGTTTTCTTAAGAGTAAAGATGTTGAACCTCGGCTTCCGTCAACCACTGTGGTATATTATGCAATGTGCTATGTGTATTCTTATCCACCTTAAACCCGTCTTTTTCCTGAGTGTATACAGAGGAGAAAAAAGAATTCAACACCTCGGCCCTCTCCCTGTCGTTTTTGATTAATCTCCCCTTATCATCCTTTATTGGGCCTATCTGCTCTTTTCTTTTTACTGTTTATGTATTGTTAGAATTATTGGGGTTCTTTTTACTAACTGTGGCGATATGCTTCTCACAGTCTATTTTAGCTGCCCAAATGTCATGTTTACATCTTTTATTACATCCCTTGTAGTTCTAGAATGCCAGTGCCGTCCCCTCCATCTTATATTTTTTAAATGCCATTCTTTTGTGCTTGATGTGCATTTTTACTGTTTTATTTAGCCATGCAGGTTTAGTCATTGATCTTTTATTTTTGTTACCCCATGGTATGCACTTGGTAATAGCATTATGTAATGTATTCTTAAAACAGTACCACTTCTGGTCAGTGTTCAGTCTGTTGACCTGCCTAAAATGCACTCAGCTCTTAAGCCTTATTGTGACTGACAACACACAGCTCTTTTGCAGACTGTATTGCCAGCCCCCTCAGTGTCTTTTGCTAAACGTCTTAACTCTTTTTTTTTTTGCACTTATCAAATAGATATAACAAATTCTTCCTATTTAACAGACAAAAAGGAAGCAAATGGGAGTTCATTGTTATGGTTTACATACACCTTAAATGTGTTTTATTGTGTTTCAAGCACAATTCACATATAATGTAATAAAAAAAAAAAAACACATGTAAAAGGTTAAACAACTTTAGGCTTAAAAAATGTAGGTATGTTATTCTGAAGCTTCTGCTATACTCTACCAAATATATGTGTTCTAACCTCTTTTGAAATTACAATAATAAGTAAGAGATACTCTTCATATCATTATGACCTCACTGCTGTTAAGGACCCTGCCAAGGATATACAGTATATGGTTCCTCTGTGCACCACTCCACATACTTTATATCATGTTTTAAAGCACAGGTTAATTGGTATCTGTAGATAGAAATATAATTTCAATGGCATGTATTTCAATGAATAAGACCTTTTATTTAGCTTCTAAGATTTTTGCCAATGTTAACAAGGATACCAAATCTATCCTGAGGCATCTTGGATCATTCATCATTAGGTCTATTCTTTCAGTTAGTGGAACTCTACTGTGGCACATTAATTTCCTGTGGTTTCATTAGAGGTAGTATGGAATGCATTTAAGGACAGATTTTAGGGAACGTTCATGTCTACACTGCGTATATTGCATAAAACAATTCCGAAAGATGTCAAACAACAGGGATGTTGCTGAGCAAAGTTTAATCTCCTGCCCTCCTGCCCTGTATGGCAAACAAAAATAATGCTAAATGACCCTTACCTTCTTAAGAAAAAAATAACAAAAAGCTTTTTAAAAAAGGGCTCAGAAATTAAATAAAGATAATAAATTGTTAGGATGCCAACATAATGCATATTCCTTCTTGAAATCACCTCCAAATCTCCACATGTCTGTTATCTCTTTTTTGTCTAGATAGCAATAGTTTTGTTTTTCTTTTTGTAGTTGCATAGGAACTTGAATTCCCATAAAACTGTTTACTCTGAAGCCTAAATTCTACATAGATTGCATTAATCTTCCCAAGCTCACTAAGCAACATTTTTAATTGAATGCTCCTATTGCATTAGAAGAAATGATGGTGGCTATTAAGTCATTGCCTAAACACAAGACACCGGAACTTGATGGATTCCCTGTGGAATGGTATGTTCAATTTTATCAGCTAATTAGCACAAAACTGTTAAATATACTGTATATAAAGCCACTTGTTTTAGACACAATGAGATAGGAAATAATTATATTAATTTTACAACCAGGGAAGGACCTGCTACGATGTGATTCCTACCAACCCACTTCTCTAATTAAATCAAAAGTCTAACTATTGGAAAAAATTGTATCCAGACACATATATAGGCAAATAATCCTGGTCAGTATCCACCTGTATCCACCAAGGCATGTTTTAGTAGCCTTCATTGCTCTTGGTATACTACTAAAGAGTACATATATAAAGCAGTGAATGTAGCTTTCACCAAACCTGTTCAGGACAATCTTCCTGGTGCATCTTAAATGATGGTGATTAATCACTTGCAGTGAATGTTTGGTGAAAGTTGTATTTACAGCTTTATAAATATACTCCTAAGTAGAGAGTGATTGCACTGTTTCTTCCAATAGGATGTTAAATTTTATGGAGTAACCTTTCATGAGAAACATTTTAAAAAAATATGGCTTGAGCCAAATAACCTATTTGTAAGGGTGCAATACGCCTGACAGACCCTTGTCTCATTCTCACAAATACTCTTGAAGGATAAATGCACTTTTATAGAATGCGCACATATTATTCCTCGCCCTGAGCTAAAATAAGGCACCCTGCCCCATTGACCTGAAATAAGGCACCATGCCCCAGATGTATATTTACCTGCATCACTCAGCCATATCCTGCTGGAGTGTTGACAGCCTACATCCGAATCTTCTTTCCCTTGGTTGTGCTTTGAACCACATAGACATTTATGGAGCTGTCGTCCAAGTCAGTGAAAGTGCACTTATCCTTTAACCTGCTTTTAGAATTTGGGAGGTTTTTAGATTTTGAACAAAATTGATCCTCTAGGTCAGGGGTGTCCAAACTCCGGCCCTCCAGCTGTGGTGGAACTACAAATCTCATGAGGCATTGCAGGATTCTCACAGCTACAGGCATGACTCCCTAAGAGAGATGCATCATGGGATTTGTAGTTTCGCCACAACTGGAGGGCCAGAGTTTGGACATTCCTGCTCTAGATCAACTGAGGGTTTAAGGTTCTAAGGATGTTAGGTATTTTTCTATTAAATACATTATTTTATCTTTTGGTTGAACTTGAGGAATGTGTGTCTTTTTTCAACCCGACTAACAAAGTAAAATGTGTGTTGTCTGCCCCATAAATGAAAAAGTGTTAGGACAAAGCCCACCTTCTATTTCCAGTATATCTTTAATGTACAAGAGGTAAATATATTGTAAAATATTTGAGCATTTGGTTTAGAGTTGCCAGAGTTATAAGAGGTATCAGCAAGATGAAGAGGTAAGATGTATTCAAATAACTAATGTGTTTCTCCAAACTAAGGGGGTAGCTTCGGCTGATCTTTCGGCTCTTTTCGGCTGCCGGAGTCCTTTGGTTCAGTCGAACCAGAGGGGTACTGAACAGGTTATTCACAATAGCCTGAACAACTCCTGAAGTGACACCCGAAGCGGAGCCATGATCTCACGGCTTGCTCTGCCCAGTTGGAATGGCAGATCAGCGTCGCCAAATGACCTTGGCACGTTGACCTGTCATGAAACAATAACAACTGGGTGGAGCCGACCGTGACATCACAGCCGGCTCCGCCCAGTTGTTATTTATTGGCTGGCACCTGCTAGAAGACTAGCAGGTCCCGGCCAATAGGAAACAGTTGGGTGGAGCTAGCTGTCACTGCAAGCTCCACCCAATTGTTGTTTTATTATTATTTATTTTAAAATATCTTTGTATTTTTTAATTTGTTTAAATTTTGTAAATATTTTTTCAACCTTTTTTTCCCACTGATTTTCTATTCTGCTTAGTACCACGGAGGTATCGAGCAGAATAGCCATGCCTAATGCCACTCTATGGAATTCGGCTATTCACTCTGCGTTCGGCCCCTATGAGGATCCTTCGGCTAGCTTCGGCCCCAGGACCCCTTCGTTCAGTAGATGTGAAGGGGTGCTGTACGGGCTATCCACTATAGCCCGTATAGCTCCCGAACGTGGCCGACCGGCTCAGTCGAGCTGAACGCATATGCATCGGCTCGGCTGAGCCACGCTGAAAGCCGAAGCTGGCCAAGCGGCTGGCCATTGGCCGGCCGACAGCCTGCTTCTGACAGCTGGGCGGAGCCAGACGTGATCTTACGGCTGGCTCCGGCCACTTGCAGAGAGATCAGCGTCCCTGGCTACCTCTGAGGGACCGAGCAGAACAGCCGAGCCGAATGCCGCTAAGCGGCATCCGGCTATTCACTCACTGCTGTTCGGCATCTGTAAGAATAGGCCGAACAGCAGTGAGTAGCCTGCCGGAGCTTCGGCTCAGCCAATCCAGATGTCGGATTGGCTGAGTAGAATTCCCTCTGTATTTCAGCTCAGCCGAACATGCAGAGCATGTTCAGCTGACCAAAGGCAGTCGCAGGCAGCCGATGTACGCCTGGAATCAGCCATACTAAACCTTAGTGAATAGCCGAAAGTCGTTCGGCTCACTTCACTTTGTCTCCGTTATTAACTCAGCTGCTGCATCGTAAGTTTTTTTTATAAACAGCAGTTGTAGTTGTAAGAATTTGCATTGCCAGTTTCAATGTTAACCTAACTGTGCGAAGAAAAATAAACTTGCAGTAAAACAAAACACAGGCATGTGTGTGGCAGTTATTTTTGAGAGATATTTTTAGAAAAGTATATTAGCTATAAAAGTACCAGCTATTGTTTATCAGCATAGGGTTTTTTTTTTTTTAGGGAGGGTTATGTGGTGCAGGTAAGAAAGGAGAAATCCCAAAGATTTTTAGACACCCTACACACTTTCCAAAGCCCCAAAGGTGCCCTTAAGTTTTTTGTGCTTGAAAGCAAACATAAGTTGTATTAGTTGATTCTGGTATGGAGACGGAATACAGTCCAGGTCTTTAAAAAGTTTTGTGGTCTTCATTTTCTTGGATTGGATCATGTCCAAACCGTCCATAGTCATGAATTTGCACAGACATTGGAGAAGGTCGTCGATCGGTGGCAGATTTGAAAAAATCCATTGTTTAAGGATACATGCCATAGCTGCTAGACAACAGAGGTAAATAGTTTCTGGTGTGCTGGGGTGTCTACATTGCTGTCATAGTTAACCTGGATCATCTATGTTAAGTACTTTTGTGAACGCAAAATAAGCATTAACCATCCATGTGAACACAGCATAGAATTTTTTAATGTCTTAGGGTTCCCACAATAAATACATATTGAACGATCACCCATGCGTGAATTCTGGGTAAATGATTGAGGGAATGGGGGAGTGATGAAGCCTGAAATATGCAAATACTTCTCTCCGGGAAGGTACATTATCTCATATAAAAAAGTTTGTATTGTATGTTTGGGGGTATTGTTTAAAGAGAGACGTAGAACCTCCAGGATCGACCAGGGGTGCACAATTTAGAGTTTTATGGAGAATAATGTTCTTTACATGAAGTGACTATATTTAAATACTTAGATGAGTAAGTAGAAAAACCTGGATCCAAATACATAAATAATACAATTCCAGAAATTCCATACCTTTCGAAACAAATTTAACATAGAAACAGCATTTTTTCTATTTAATAGGCCAGTTTACTGTAATAAAACAGTGTTCTTTCTCAGAATACTATTTTTGTTTTATGTGTACCTTCCATTGTTCCCAGCTCTATTGATCACAAATAAAGAGACCCTTTCAACATGTACCCTATACTTAAAGCAAACATGTTCTTAACCCTTGCAGTGGAGCTACTCCCCTGCACTGCACGGATTAATTGCTCATTTTTGTCTAGGTTCTAAAAGAATATTGGGTCTATTCACTAAGCTGCCGAAGGATCCAGCCGTAGCTTCGGCTGATCCTTCGGCTAGCTTCGGCCCCAAGACCCTTTCAGTTCAGTAGACCCAAAGGGCTGCTGTACGGGCTATCCAGTATAGCCCGTACAGCACCCGAAGTCGGCCGAGCTGCTCAGTCGAACCGAAAGCATATGCCTCGGCTCGACTGAGCGGCGGTGAAAGACGAAGCTGGCCGAGCGGCCGGCCATTGGCTGGCCGACAGACTGCTTCTGACAGCTGGGCGGAGCCAGCCGTCACCTCACGGCTGGCTCAGGCCACTTTCAGAGAGATCAGCGTCCCTGGTTACCAGCTAGCCAGGGACACTCATTACGCACTGAGAGCGGCCTCTCCGTGTTCTCAGTGTGTAATGAAATATGGCGTTCCTGGTTACCCGGTAACTAGGAACGCCATCTTTCATTCCTCCCCCGGACGCTCTGGGAGTTGAATAGGCTCCCGGCCGCCCGGGAGAGAAACACTATCTCCCAGAAAGGTTCACTCTGCTCGGTCGAGCAGAGTAAACCTTTCCCTGCTCAGTTTATTTTTTTTTTATTTTTTTTTTTTCTTCTGACATCGGAGCCGTTGGCTGCCGTCAGAAGGGGAAAAAAAAGAAATCACTATAGGAATGCATAGCTAGATTCCTATTGGCTATTTCAATTTGCAATAGCCAATAGCAAACTAGCTATTGCACCCACCCACTGCTGCTGTCAATCACCAGAGGGGGACCTGCAGTTCTCCATCAGGTCCCCCTCTGGTGATTGACAGCAGCAGATGGCGGGTGCAATAGCTAGTTTGGTATTGGCTATTGCAAAATGAAATAGCCAATAGGAATCTAGCTATGCATTCCTATGGTGTGTTCGTTTTTTTTTCTAATCTTTTTTTTTTCTACTTTTTTAACCATTTTTCTATTCTGCTCAGTCCCACAGAGGGACCGAGCAGAACAGCCGAGCCGAATGCTGCTCAAGAAATACGGCTGGAATTAGCCGATATACAGCTGAAATCAGCCGTACCAGCCTGAAGTGAATAGACGAACAGCGTCCGGCTCACTTCGCTTGGGTCGCTTAGTCACTCGGCTGCCTACGGCAGCTTAGTGAATAGACCCCTAAGTTATATTTACCTGATCCTCTGAGCTTACCTCTCTCCCCCTCCACTGCAGCGGTCTAAGCATCCTTGAGTCATCATGTTCTATACACAGTGTATAGGATGTGAGGACGCCGAGGGACATACCATTGCTGCAGTGGAGGAGGAGACAGGCTTTAGGGACCAGAGTAGCAGCCAGCCACCTCTACAGTTTAGTATAACCTTTTTTAGCACCTAGACAAAAATGAGCAGTTAACCCTTGCAGTGCAGGGTATGTCCCACTGCAAGGGTTAAGAACATTTTTGCCTGCAGTTCTGTTTTAACTTCACAGCACTCCCCCTCCTTCCTTCTTCTTTAGCTGCCACCATAAAATATCTGGTTTCCAGGTATAGGGCAGATGGGTTGAAATTGTAGGGTCTACTAAGCTCCAAAAGCAGCCAACACTTGGTATTTTATAGTGGTTGCTAGTAAGGAGCTGCAGTGTAAATGGACAAGGTGACAGGGTGTCTTTAAAGATGCTAATAATATATTTTTTGACCTGGTAGTAATCAATTTTTTTTAAGGCCTTCACCATGTGTCTGTATATTATATCACAGCACAGCTAATAAATATATTAGCAGGGCTCAAAATTTCCACTCGCCCCCTCGCAATTGGCGAGTGAAAATTGCGTGGGGGCGAGTGGAAATCCAGGGGGGGGACGGGACTTCGTAACTCTTAAGGCCTGGCTAGTAGCTCAGGACTTGAAATTTTGAGCCCTGATATTAGCATGGTTGAACCCTAGAAAGGATAATGTATGTTCTACCACAGATGTAGTATAGGAAGATCTTTCTAATGCAGTCTATAGACAGATCATTGCTTCCATACAAGGAAGTGCCATGGCAATAAATATGTCTAGGATCATTTTAGAAGAGTGTTAAATCTGGCTCCAGCAGGATTCCTTTAGTTTACAGAACTTCACCATGGGACCTCAGTGAGAGCTTACCAACCAGAGTCTTGACATTGCAAACCAAGATCAAGATCTCATTCCTGCAGTCGCAAAATGCCAAGATTCCTGTTCAGTAAATGAATTGTTGAACAGATCTAAAGGAAGCTAAGTACCTTAGTGTTTCCCTGTTGCATACTATTGCTATTCTAATCATTTCTCACTAGGTAAGCATAGATAGCATATGCATGTATGGATCATTTTGTTTAATAAAAGCATATTTTATTCTACAGATCTGTTTCCTTGGACTTATTTCAAGAATTAAGACAAACTGTTTAGCCTAAAGCATTATAATGTCCAAGAAGATGTGTTCCTCCATATTTTCAGCTTCAGTTTAGACTGGTTGGTCTTACATTTTAACTCTGCACAATACAAAAAAATTGATAAAAAGCAGTATGCTTATTTCTTATTGTGGGTATTTTATAGAAGGTTTAGCAGAGTCACCTAAGCTCACCCCTGACCAACAATCCTTCATCACTCCATCGCTCTGTAAAAGTCAGGTGTGCATAACCTATGTAAGCTCTGTCTGATGGCTTACACAGGGGTTGCAGATGTCAACCACTTGCTCACTTCAGAGTGTTTAGGGCTTGATACTGCAGCACTGTATCCTGGGAGGAGTTTACATGCTCCCCCATGCCCATAAACATTTGGAATTTTCTGCAGGTTCTAATGGAACAAATGTGCAGCAGGGAAGTGAAACAAATGGGAGTTTAAATGGGTTGGGGGTGTGCTTTAAACAGAGTCTCTATAAATTTTCAAATGATGGGTGATCTCTTACAAGCGATGGAAAAAGCCATAAACATTATATTTAATCTAACAACCTGGCGAAACATTATGGTGTTTATTATAAAATATACAGGTTAGGCTGATATTACTGCATTTTGATGGTTTGGCCTTCTGAATATGATATCATATCAGGCATGCCTCATAGGTCCACTTCCTTATTAAGAAATGTCAAAAAACCTTTATTTATTTTTTTTCTTAATCTTTGACTCTGCAGTTCTGGATTAACCAAATCTCCCTTTGTACAAACTTCTGATAAAAGAAGGTTTTGAATGCCGAACTTGTCTTTTTTTTTAATGCTCTGAAACTAAAAATAAAAAACGGCACGTTATGCATATTTCACAATATCCGTATGACATCTTGTCGAGTTTGTTCATCAGCATTAGTTGGAGGTGATGAAGGGGTGACACTGTCTGAGGGAAGTAAGATTATCAGTCCCTCACAGGAAGTTATGATTTCATTTTGCCAGGAATTGGGTGTGTAATAGGGTTGTTCTATCCCTGCACAAACCTCCCTGTCTCCTGCCCTTTTTTATTCACTTGATTTAAACAATGCAGCTGTCAATGAATGTGAAGAGAGATCACAGGAAAGGACTGTGAAAAGCCACGTTGTTCTATTTAGTGATGAACCTGATGCAAATATAGGAGCACATTGACATACTAACAGGGGGCTATAAAAAGCATATGACCTCAAAGCTATGCAGACAGAGGAGCTGAAACCAAGTGGAGACTCCCAGGACTTGCACTATGCTTATACAGCAGTAGGTTTATGCACGCACTGTTTAATTTGCAATTTTAGAGTGTTTGCATTAAAACAAATCTGCTTTAAATAGGTTTGCAAAATATGGAACACCTTGATTAAAGTTAACAGATACACAATTTCTGCAAGGAAAAAATTCATAACATGCCACATTTTAAAGTTTTCTTTAATCTATTATTGTACTGCAATACTGCAACCTTAATGAAAGTGACAGTTTTATTGCAAACGTGTAATTAACCATTAATTATTGGAAAGAGAGAATTCATGATGTAAGTGTTGTATTTCTTGATTAACATTTGTTAGAAATGTAAATAATAGATACATACATTAATAAATAACAATAAAAAGGGGACTGTTTTGACAGTTGCATGAATGTGCCTCCAGTGAGGTTGATTTAGTAAAGGAGTATTAAATGTTTCTTTGCTTGGTGAATAAGATGACGCTCTGTTCACTTTGAATACTAAGGGCGTTATTCACTCAGCTGCCATCGGCTAAAATCAGCCGTACATCAGCTGTCTTTGTCAGCCGAGCATGCTCTGTATGTTCGGCTGACCTGAAGTGCAGAAGGCGTTCAACTCAGCCGATCCAACATCATAGGAGCCGAATGGCAGTAGGTGAATAGCCGAATGCCGCTGAGCAACATTCGGCACAGCTATTCTGCTCGCTACCTCTGAGGTAACGAGCAGAATAGCAAAACAGTAAAATGAATGAAAAAAAAAGTTGAAAAATTATTTACATTTTTTAAAAAATTAGGAAATTTTTTAAAAATACAAATATTTGAAAGAAAAAAAAATGGTGCACGCCGACCCAACCGCATGCGATGGACTCCCACCACATAATGAAGCATCTGACAGATGCCGGCAAAATAAAAACAATTGGGCGTAAATAGTGGTGACAGCTAGCTCCACCCTACTATTTCCTATTGGACGACACCTGTCAGAGTCTTCTAGCAGGTCCTGGCCAATGAATAGCAACTGGGCGGAGCTGGACATGATGTCACAGCTGACCCCGCACAGTTGTTATTTGGCTTAAATTAGATTGGACAACTAAAGTGAATATACCTTTTAAAATTCTCTACTTGTTTTGTGAACAGTGATATCTAATGCAAACCCTGAGGTTGATTTACTAAAGGAATAGAACATGTGAAGTGAATGTGCAATTAGCTAAGAGAAAAAGGTGAATCTGTGTTTACCTTAATGACCCAATCATGTGCAAGAAATAATTGTGTTTTTTTTATTTTCCTTGCACATGGTTGGGTATTGACAGTAAACCCAGCGTTACCTTATTCACTAAGCTAAGTGAACATTTACTCCTCTATGTAACCAGCCTTTATACCTTAAGTAAATGAACGCCATTGCGTAGCAGCAAAAGCAGTGCCTGCATGTGTAAAATGCAATGTATAGTATAATTTTAAACTATACACAGAACCAAAAGTTATTGATTTATAAATAAATCTCTTTATCATCTATGTCTATAAAATATTGAAAAGATTACATATTTTCTTTAATTGTTGATGTGATACTCTTCCTTTTATATTTTCCAGTTTTCATAATAAGTGCTTCAGCCCTGTAATCTTTAGTAAATTTGTCAAAATGTATGTACATCAGTATATTCATTTATACTATTTATTCCCCATATTTATAGGCTGATATAGTAAAAGAAAATGCCCCTGCAGAACATAAAGGCTTGCAAACAATTAGGGTCTGATGCACAGGTGGGCTTCTTATGTTTTACATTACTGCATTACCCCTTTAAGTTTGTAACAATGTTAATTTGTACTTATGTTCACTGTACCAGGTGGCATTATATTCCTCTGTGTCTCTTCTAGATAATGCCAGTAACACATCATGGCACCTGATCAACCTTTTGCAGATGCTAACAAGGCAGTCAATCAAGAAACTAATTTCAATGCGTAATTGTCATTTGGTAAAACAAATCCTGTAACATGATGTTTGGAGAGCCTACTGTGTGTAATTTCAGGCAGCATTTTTCAAATTTTAGCTTGCTATTTGTTTAAAAGATACATGATTATTCAATGGGTCATACTCACTTAAAGGAAAACTCCACTTTCAAATAAATTATATAATACATGCTAATAGTTCAAAGCCATTTTGTTATTTATTTTGTATAAATTAAATGTTATTCTTACTATTTTCTTTCCATTTAAATCTGAAGTTGGGATGATTTTGTAAAGCAGTTGGAAAACTCAGATCTGCAATATGGCAACCTGAGAGTGTTCTGCACACTGCATGTTCACAGAACTCCCCCAGGAAACTTATGATTCACATTGCTTTTGCCAGAAGAATACATTGTGCTGCACATCAAATTACAGACAATGTGAGTTTCATTTTTAAAACTAAGGCTCACCCATGTCTAAAGGGCTACAGCCACTGTGGCTATTTTACTACAACACTGAGATTTGTCCCGGTAGTTATAATGAAGGTAAACCCTTTTATTTAGCAATACTTTTTTGAAAGGACATGGTAAGTCAGACAGCAAATTCTTTAGATCAGAGTTAGGTATCAAGAAAGTCTTTTCAAATATTTGTCCTGTGTATATCGTTCACCTTGAAGAGTTTTTTCTTCTTGATTTTGTAACCTGTAAAATTTAATGTGTGTTACATGTTAGGAGGGTAGTCAGATTTTCTTTTTTTATACCTAGGACTAAATATTTTTAAAAATATTGTTTTAGTTAATTAAATAAGAAATATTGCATATGAATATTTAAATTTACCATGAGCACACAACAGTTATATTCATGTAAGTTCTATGCCACTTTTGCTGAATCTTATTACCACTTTTGGAAAGCAGTCTCCAATCTGATCTGCTATTTACAAACCAGAAGAGGTACACACTCCCTCCCTCTCCCTGTTCATTGGCAAACATTAAAAGGTTCATTTAAAAAGAGATATGGTTTTTATTTAAAAGCCCACTGGGCTTTACAAATGCTGTATTTTGAAAGCAATCTGTATGAAATGTTTTATATAAAAAAAGTTATATAGTGAAGGAGAAGAAGAATATAAAGACCGGTTTAAAGACGTGTAAGCATTGAAAAAAATGAATTTTGCCAAAAACCATTGCAATTTTCTTTCAAGAGATTTTTCATATAAGGCTCTATTTATTCTATCTACATTTTGTAAACTTCTTTTTAGTTGAATGCTTTTGCCATTGGAGTTATTGTAGATGTAGAGTTTACTGTAGGAAAAGGAGTAAAAATGAGCAGTTGTTTGCTGGCAGATATTTAATCTCCAGGAGATGTTTCCTTGCTTGACACACACGCATTGAGATAACAGATGCACTATAGTGGTGACAAACACATCTCTACACTAACAATGGTTAGACCCTTTGCCCAGCTGTTTCGCAGACAGTTGATAGACTTTTACTTCAAAAAAGTCACCAGTATATCTAATGAGATGTGCAGTCATTAGCTTTTAATAAGCTTAGCAATTCAATTTGTTTTTTAAACCAGACATACAGTATTAAGCATCTGTTCCCCCTGACTTAAATGTATCTGTTTTAAAGTATGAGGACAGTCCCAAATGTAAGGGCCTATTCACACTTGTGCATGCACCGACACATGCTAAGATTCATTATTTAATACATTTTAATACATTATTAAAGCGCATGGGAATACACCAATACTTTATGCAGTGCGTTATGATGCCATTCATTGTGAATAGCAAAACACACTGTAAAGTAGATCTCAATGCACTGTAGTGCACCACAATGGGCTTTGTTACAAAAAAAAGTGTCATGTGGATTTTTTCATGTGTTGCTGTGGATTAGTAACCCATTCATACTGGATGGGTTGCCTTAGCGCAATGCACATTACCACACGATGCAACACATTTATGTGAATACACTGCAACAGATTTTTTCTGCCTTATGATATGTTGTCTTTGGAAATGTCCCTAGTTTTAATACCAACCAGTTTTACTATAACATTCCTTCATTCACACCACAGCATCTTCGCGCGTAGAAATGTGTGTTTTATGTAGCATGTTTTTGCATATTTTTTTTGCACATTTTTATGTGTGTACATACAGTTGCGCGTTTCTGCAAGCAGATTGTGACATATTAATATGAATGGACAAACACGCTTTTTACATGCATAAAAGTGTGTGCAAACACACAAAAGTGCAGCAAACACTTGTTTTTGAGCATTTTCATTGAACTCTATGGGGCCAAGAAGCACAGAATCTGATAAAAAGAAGCTCAAGCTGCAAGTGGCAGGTGTTTTGCAGTGGGCGTTTTTGTTTTTGAGCAGAAAAAGGGTGCTACAAAACGCTCAGTGTGAATGAGGGCTCAAGATTTTATAATTCGGCAATGCTTTCTAGGAGCATTAAAAGTCTAGACTGGTGTAGAAAAAGGTCTAGGCTGAAAAATATTGAATACATTATTTATTAATCTATAACTGTATTTTTAAAAGCAACTAAAGTATGTACCTGATTTTGGCTATATATCAGCCCTTGCAATTCTCTGAACAGAAGAAAAGGATAAGCAGCACCAGGGTGGAGTTTAATAAATAGTGCATTTTCTCAGTCAATCACCCTGCATTTTTCATGGTGCTGTAATTAGTAAGGAGGAGGTTGGGTTTTCCACTAGCATGGGTTTAATGCAAATCCTGTAGGTTCAAGATTTGCGGTCCTGGTGAATATATATCATAGATTCTCTCTGGAAAATATTTTTAAACCATACTTATGTTAACTTTGGCCAGCAGACTTAGAAGAGCCAATAAGGGGGCTTGCGGTTTGGACAGTGCCCTCACTATTGAAAGAGGGGCACAGAGTAGCCATAGTGAATTGGAAGTTGTCACAGGGAAAGCTGACAAACTGCATCAAAAGAGATTACAGTCAGTAAGCAACTGTGTTTTATTCTGATTGCTGGCATTTTGGGCAATCAAGCCCTTTGCTGCCTTTTTTTATATTATTGTTTCATTTTAATTTGTGGTTGATTGAGGTCAGTGGTCACTTTTAGTGGCTGTCCTGTCCATAGAAAACTACCAAGAAGAAGCACAGCATGTTAAGAATTGGCGTATTTTTAATATTGCCCTTAAAACCAAACAAAAATACCCTCTCCCTGCTGTACAGGATTTTTACCATGTCTTTCTTTTGATAGTAGTTTACCTATTAGCCCTAAAAATGGAAATCATTTAACAAGGTCTGCTCCCTGTAAACTTGAGTGGACTTCTTCTCTAAGTTTGGGTTCAACAAATTTCAAGCAAGATTGGCGAATTGAACCTGTCCAGATTGACCCATCACTAGTAATGATCATTAGCAGTGATCATTGTTACATGCCAGCCAATGTACATTTGTAGGAATTCAAGCAAAATCAACAGTGTGCTCTTTGTACAGTAAAATGCATTTTTATAATGTACAAAGTCCTTGAGTAGTTAACAGATAAACAAGATAAATTCTAATTTTTTTTTATTTTTTTTTAACTTGACTTTAACACAGTCAACAATAGGTAGACTCTCAATATATTACTTGACACACTTAACATATCCCCACCATATGACAGAACAATTTTATTTACTGGTCATTGCAGATTGCTGCACATTAAATATGTAATTACAGTACAGGAAAACTCTTGGAAAAAAAGGAAAGGGGAGCTCTCTGTTTATTTTACCTCGTTTGACTTGAACGTAACTCTTAATCAGTTGCACATATTTTCAAGATTATATGAAGGTTGGGGTGTATAAGGTGTAGTAAACCCAGTATACTTTGGCAGCTAGCAAACATTCTATGTTACTTGGTTAATGGCTTTCCTGACAACATTTTAATAGCGCTGTTCATATTACCAGTAAAAACCTGTGTATGAGCATCTCTGCTCTACAGCTTAAAGGATGACTAGCTTAGTAAAAAGCAAATCCCCTACTCATCCAAGTCCACACATTTAGCAGTGCTAACAGGTGAAAATGCAGTGCTCATTGGTTTGTGAAAAGAGGCTTTTTGAACATGCAGTGGTTAATATATTATAAATGTCTCTGTGCTTACAATTACAGTTCACAGCTCTCACTGTTGTTGACTTAGCTAGCAGTTGCCTGAGGTATAAAGCAACATTACTCCATTCTCACCACTAACATGAAGTGACAAAATATTCATGTTAGCGCATTGCAGAGATATTGTACCATACTCATCTCTTCCTATGGCCACACACATTTAGACATGATGAGTTTCTAATTTTGAGATTGTTATTCCTTATAAATGTTTATCTAAAAATGATGCCATTTTAGCAAAATGAAATGGCATGGGCAGGACTCTTACCTAAACACACAATTTCACTCATACCTAAACACAAAATATCCCAGGTAAAATGTCAAAATGATACTAGCTATACATTAGGTGGTATTTTGTATGCTAATACCTCACAGGCTTTAAACCTTACTGTTTCCAGAGCTAAAGTTAATAGAGGCTGTATTTCTAAAGGATTATAAAATGTTCACTTAAAGTGACATTAAACCCTCAGATTTTTTAACATAAAACAATACTGTGCCTTACTGTAATCCATGTTAAAGAACAAAAAATGATACAGCAAACACACCACTGGTGATAGGTCCTAGGTGAAAAAAAGGAAGGGAAGGGAAGGAAAGGAGTGGCGTTGAACCAGTATGACGGTGACGGCTACGCGTTTCAAGGCACAGCCTCTTTCTCAAGCCTAAAAGTGAAGACCTTCACTTTTAGGCTTCACTTTCAGGCTTGAGAAAGAGGCTGTGCCTCGAAACGCGTAGCCGTCACCACATCGAGAGCCCTACTCGTCATACTAATGCCCTCCCTTCCAGACTTTTCTCCCCCTACCTAAGACTCATTCTGGTAGCCTGTCAGCACCCAGCACGCACTGAATACCATCGCTCACAACCGTTTGCGGCATTCCCTTCCCAAGCCGCCGCGGCCCGGCCAGGCCAGCCGTGCACACATGCTGCTAGGGATCGTCACAGTGCTTTTACACTCTTTAGCATTGCATCCTGGAATCATCCCCCCTCGGATTCCCTCCGGACACCTGCCATTGTGTCTCTCCATCTTCGGCATACCAGCTTCCTTGTAACTGTAAGTCACACCAATTTGTACATTGTTTATTATTATCATCCAATTACACTCCTGGCAGTAGCGCTCCTTACACTCGCTGGTTATAATTTTACTGTAATCCATGGTAGTTTCCCTTCTCTTTGCAGCTCTTCCTTTTACTTATGTTAAAAAATCTGAGGGTTTAATGTCACTTTAATCTTATAATGGTGAAGCTGTGCTCACTTTGAATGCCACCTTTACCTTTCTTACCTTCCATAGTGCAATCTTTTTTTTTCTTCAAAATGTAAATTATTTAATACTTTAGTAAATGAAGCCCAATGACTATAGTTCTCCAACTCTCTTCTGTTCTAGCTGTAGCTACTGTATTCTAATCCAAACACTATTCAAGCATGCCCCTTGAATTTTCTGTTTTTCTAATGATAATATACAATGGAAATATATGAAAACTTCAGATGTTTGCCAAGTGCCTCCCCTCAGTACTGTTTATTTTATCAGAAGCACCCTCAAAAACTCAAAAGAACTGCTATTCAGTACCCTTATACATTTTTCTTTATGGTCATTAAACCATATATTATACCATTTGAAGTGTTTTTCTTAAAAGATTTACTACTTGCAAAAACTTCAAGCTTGTTATTCTAAATTTGATTTAACTAACAGAAGAGCCCACTGAACCGATAATAAGCACTCCCGTGGGAACATGTACAACCTGTTGAGACGCTGTTCTAAAATATGATGTGAATGGTAATGATAATTATTATCTATGTTTTTCTAAGGTAAACTTTCATAAATAACTTGGACACTCAGCAGTTCACTAATTAGGAGAACTAACATTTTGTTTTGCTTAGTCTGAATTAAAGCTGAAATCCACATAAATACAAAAAATATTGATTTCAAATCATTTAAAAAGTATTTTGAAATATTGCTACTATAGGTATCTGACATCTGTCTTTATTTTAGTTTCTCATAATCCTCATAATCCTTACTTCTGTAGACTTGGAGAAAGAGTAAGAGAAGGAGGGGAACAACATGAGCCCGTCAGGGCCCTCTTAGATTATGAATTGCATTGATGCACCATGTTATCTGCATTAAGTCAGAGAATTAAGTAAGAATTTTCCCCTTAAAAAATAATTTTCACTTGAGAAAAATTCACTTTGCAAAGATTACCCAATCACGAAATAGAAAAATTTCATAAAAAGGAATTTTGCTTGCACATGATTAGATTATCGCGTCCCCACTTTTACTAAGCTTAATAAAAATAATAGACATGGTCTATTGTTTTAGTAAATCAACTCTGGTGCGGTGTGGCTACATAAAATTGCTAATTGCATTTTGTCAGGAATTCTATTTCAGTGTTCCAGATGTAATACAATATTCACTCCAGAAATACTTCCATGCAATGCCTAGCTAACGTTTTAAAACTAGAGATACAAATACCAAATCCTTTAATTTTCCACTGATAATTTCAGTGTGATTTTAAAAAACCAAAGTGATATCTACATTGTTTCAGTCTGTTGTGAAACGCTGTGATGATTCACATGTGACCAATTCATGTTGTCCAAAGGTATAGCAAATGAGAACTATAACAACATGATATAGATTTACATCTAGTCCATACATTAATGCATAACCTTTAATTTTAATTTATGAATCACATTATTTTCTGTCTACATAACACCTGACCTTTTTAAGTTTTGTTTTTCCATTGAGAAATCTAGACAGTACTCCGTATCCCCAGCAATGTACGCATTTAGTGCCAGTGGCATGCTTGTTAAAAACTTATAGTGGAAGTTTGGTGTACTTCATCAGGACTTAGAGCACTCCAAAAACGTCTAAAAAAAAAGGTCGATTTAACTAACATGTACAGAAGTGACTGCACCACAATGTACAATATATTGATCTACTGTGACTGGTATTTTGTATATAAAAGGTAATGTAGACATATTGTTATATAACCTATGACTTATAGTATATAAAACCTAGTGCACATATTATTGTTCTATACAATGCCTCTAATAGTGGGGGAAAACAAACATTATTACATTAACTTGTGAATTGGTGTCCATTCTAGCTGTGGTAAAGGGTGGCCGGACAATGGGAAAATGGGAAATCATGCATAAGGGAACCTTCCAAAACGTACTAGAAGCTACAAATGGCACACATTTCTGAAGATACCCGTACTGCGTCAAATAGTGTGATCAGAGTTAAATCCTTACTTGTAATTAGCTTGTATATTTTACAAAGTTTTTACTTAGCAAAAAACAGATGATGTGTTTCTGCTTGCTTATCTCAATTTACTTTACTGTTGCTGCAGGATGAGCTGACACTTCCTGTGTTATGATCACACTGTTTAAAAATGTAGAATATTTAAACTAAATTATACTCTTGTTATATAAATTAGTTGAGCCACTTACATAAAAAGTAGGCTGTTAAAGCAAAGAATTTTAAGGCTTAATGGATGCAAATTATTCAACAGTATGAAACCTTTTTTCTTCTCACATAGAGGGTAGGATTTTATAACTTAGACTAGAATTGGTCAAGATTCAGTCAAAACATTTAAAGTAACATGATCCTGTAATACAATATTATTTAGTTATGTCCATAGTTTATATAAAGGTACAATACATAGTCTATTATGAAGAACTTTACAAAATACATACTACCATTAATATGATTCCCTGACTCAGAGGCAGTATCATAGCTACTGTACTAATGAATTAGCTCCAGTATAGTGACTACAATCCCCTGCACTTTCTTTTATGCGGTGGTAAAATATTTAAACTCATACTTATGACATGACTAAGAGCATCACTGCCTAGTCATTGTGCTTTTAACTATATTAAGGTGCAGAGCATAAAATAGCGGAGGGAACCAGCCAGACTCTCCCAACAGCTACAGTCCCTACACTACTACCCAGAGGATTTTACATTTAATGCCGCCTACAGTCATACACATTCTGAGGATGTTGTAGTCAGAAGTCAATTAAATTACTAGATAGTTTATGGACAATAAGAGGAAGCCTGCACAAATATCATGAGAACATTTTTACCTTTTTAATCTTCATGCACCTAGTTTACTTGGGTGGAGATTGAAACTCCATCCTATGGTGTAAGGAAAGAGTGATAACAACTTTGCCACTACAGTGTTTGTTGTATGGAAAAGCTATAGTAGCCATTTACTTGGGTAATAGGTATATATGCAAAGTCAACAAAGCGAATGCTTGTATATATTCAATGCTTGTGTGTATACGCTCAAAAGCAGTTCTTCACCTGCTTGCAATTAAAAATACTCTACAGATCACCCAATATGTGTCCATACACCCTTTTCCAGTCCGTCAAAATAGTCATCATCACCAACCCAATGTATTATACATACAATTTTGTACCAGTATTATTCCAAAAAGACCAATAGTTTGGTTTTGCTTGTAGATCGCTAGGACCAGAACAAATTAAAGCAAATCCTAAGGATAGCATCACATTTATTTGTATAAAAACAGCAAATCAAAAACACTACAGTTAGTGAAATTGCTGCTATTGTTTTTGGGAAATTAAAACATTGAATGGAAGTACAATTACTGACAATTTTATCCACATGCCATCTGACACACCAAGTTGATTTCCCCACTTCTCCACATTTCAGGTTCAGTAATTAATAGAAACCCATTGCAATTTTTTTTTCATTTAGAGATCCAGTCCTCAATCATTTGGTTTCTATTCCCGCAAGGAGTATAGATAGATCTGTTTAAGAACCCTGGTCTAAATGCTTCTAGCCGAAAGCATGGCTGTTATCTGTAGTTTAAATGCCTGTACCCTGTCAAAAGTTTTCTATAATACAAATGGTCCTTACTACTTCAGGAAAATTACAAAGAAGGACTTGACATAGAGAAGATTAAGATACATAAATACATGGGCAATCCATAAGTCACATCTAAAATGTTTATTTTTATTTCAATCTGTACTACACTAAAAATATGGGCGGTAAATAATGCACAGAAATCCAACTTTGAAATAATTTTAAGCAGAGCTATAATATGCTGTAGCCATGTGCAACCAGATTTTAACATTTATAAGTTCAATGTAATCAAGAAAATATACAGGTGTCAAACCTAATTCCAGCACACAGTAATGGCATATAGAAACTCCTTTAAAAGCAAGAGCTTCATGACCAAACATCTAAAAATTGCACAACTTGTTTTGTAGAGCTGCTGGTGTAAAATACACAGGGGTTGATTTACAAGAGGCAAAAACAGCTTTACCTCATTCACTAAGCTAGGGAATATGTCCTTGCAAAGGGAAAAACACCTTGCAAAGTGAACAGTATATTTGTCTTTAATAAATCACTGCCACAGTGTAAAGTGGCCTAATGTGCTACCCTATATAATCTAGTTAATAAATTTATTAATTGTATTTCTTCATGTCCTTATTGATTCCAAAGCATATCATTGAAAAAACTACAATGATAATTAGAAAAAAAAATCTGTTTATGGCAAGTTTTTATGAAGTATTTGAGGATGTGACAATCTGGCAGCTAGTTTTTTTACTTTCTTGGCACAGCACACTATATTCTTTGTGGTCCAGAAAATCATCTAAAAACTTCACTACATTTTTAGGATTGCATTGGTCAGTTAAAAATCAGCCAAGTTGGCCAATTTTATTTAATTTTTTGCATAACTGTTTTGGATAAAAATGGAACTGGGAAAATGAAACTAAAATATCAGTCTATTTATTGTTTTTGGTTTTTTTTCAACAGAACAATTTGTCATCATAAAGAGAATAGTGTAATTTTTTTAAAAATGATAGTGTTAAAGTGACATTAAAGGTTTTTCTTCCACCCCCATGCTAATGTAAGGACCTTAAATGATGCCTCCTTATCCGATCATCTTCTGCTTTCCTGTAGTGTTCAGGAGTTCCTCCAGACTCTTCTCTTTTCCTGGCATTTCCTGTCCCACAGTGTCTATGCGGGTGCACGCTGCCTCCATTGACTTACCTTGTGTCTCTTCTTGTCTCCCGGCCGAAGATCTGAACTGCGTATGTGCCCGCCCCATGATCCATTGCGGCCGCCCGGGAATCTTCAGCTCTTTGGACGGGAGCGTGCGACGGAGACACAGGTAAGTTTAACCAATTGACATCCGCGGTGTTAAACCCCCTTCCCATCCAGGCCATTTTTCAGTATTCAGCGCTGCGGTACTTTGACTGACATTTATTCCGTCATGCAACGCTGTACTGAAATTAATTTTATACCCTTTTTTGGGGACAGATAGAGCTTTCTTTTGGTGTTATTGAATCACCACTGGGGTTTTTATTTTTTACTATATTAAGGAAAAATTACCGAAATTAAAAAAACAAAACAGTTTCCCCTATATTAAATGATAAAACATTTATTATTACCCAATTTTTGGGTAAAATATAAAAGACGGGGTCACGTCGGGTAAAAATACACCAAACATGTCAAGCCTTAAAATTGCTTGCGCGCGAAACCTCAAAAAACGATACTACCCAAAATTGGCCATAGGCGACGCTTTAAAAGCTTTTACCGCTCATCAGTTTAGTGTTATCAGTCATTGATGGCCCTAAAATCATTGCTCACTGCGACGTTCGTGGCAATATGTAGCATGTGTAGCGCAATTGTCGTTTTTGCGTGCTGGGGCACCGGGCGCGTATTTACGTTTATAGGTGCGTAAATGTGGGGGTGGGGGAGTTAAACATTTTGGGGGG